>NC_088883.1:24129370-24323530 GCF_032884065.1 Artemia franciscana | reverse complement strand
CTGATTTCCCAGCATTATTTAAAAAAGATAAGAAATTAAACAAACAAGAGCTCATATGGCACTTGTGACGAGGTCGGAAGAGCCAAGAGCTCCTATGGTATGAGCACTAGCAAAATTCTAAGAATCAATAGATTAATTTAAAAGGAAAATCAGAGGCTTAATGCCGGTCGGGATTTTAAAATAAGAGCTCTGAATCACGAGGCCCTTCTAAATATCAAAATTCATTAAGATCCGATCACCCGCTCGCAAGTTAAAAATACCTCAAATTTTTCTAATTTTTCCTTTCCCTTCAGCCCCCCAGATGTTCGAATCGGGGAAAACGCTTTATCAAGTCAATTTGTACAGCTCCCTGTCACGCCTACCAATTTTCATCGTCCTAGCACGTCCAGAAGTACCAAACTCGCCAAAGCACTGAACCCCACCACCTAACTCCCCCAAAGAGAGCAGATCCAGTCCGGTTACGTCAGTCACGTATCTACGACATTTATAAGCATTTTCCAAGATTTATGGTTACCCCCACCAGCTCCCCCGAATGTCAACAGATCTGGTCGGGATTTGAAATAAGAGGTCTGAGACAAGAGTTCCTTCTAAATATCAAATTTCATTAAGAGCCAGTCACCCGTTCTTAAGTAAAAATACCTCAGTTTTTCTAATTTTTCCAAACTAATAACCCCCAGCTCCCCCAAAGAGAACGGATCCGTACCAATTATGTCAATCTCGTATCTATAACCTGTGCTTATTCTTCCCATCAAGTTTCATCCCGATATCTCCACTCTAAGCGTTTTCCAAGATTTCTGCTACCCCCCCCCCCCCGACCCTCAATTTCCCCGGATCTGATTCGAATTGAAAATGGAGCATCTGAGACATATGATTCTTCTATATATCAAGTTTCATTGAAATCCGATCACCCATTCGTAAGATACCTCGTTTTCACGTTTTCCAAAAATTCCGGCTTCCCCCTCCAACTCCCTTCAATGTCACCGGATCTGGTCGGTATTTAAAATGAAAGTTTTAAAGCACAAGATCCTTCTAGATATCAAATTTCATTAAGATCTGATCACCCGTTCAATACCTCATTTTTCTAATTTTTCCGAATTACTCCCCCCCCCCAAACTCCAACAAAGAGAGTGGATCCGGTCCGGTTATGTCAGTCACCTATCTTGGACTTGTGCTTATTCCTGTCCACCAAGTTTCATCCTGATCTCTTCTCTTTAAGCGTTTCCAAAGATTCCCCCCCCCCCCCCTAATGACAATGGACCCGGTCGGGATAAAAAAAATAAAAGATCTGAGTTTTGAGGTCCTTCTAAATATGAAATTCCATTAGATACGATCACTCTTTCGCAAGTTAAAAATACCTCATTTTTTCTAATTTTTAGAATTACCTCCTCCCCCCAACTCCCCTAAAGAGAGCAGATCTGTTCGGTTATGTCAATCCTGTATCTAGGACTTGTGCCCATTTTCCCACCAGGTTTCATCCCGATTCCTCCACTGTAAGTATTTTCCAAGATTTTAGGCTCCGCCCCCCAAACTTCCCCTTTATCGGATATGGTAGATTCCATCACTCCTTCGTAAGTTAAAAATACCTCATTTTTCTAATTATCTAGAATTAACCCTCTCCCCTCCCCCAAAGAGAGCAGATCCGTCCCAGTTATGTCAATCACGTATCTAGGACTTGTGCATATTTTTTACCACCAAGTTTCATCCTGATCCCTCCACTCTAAGCGTTTTCCAAGATTTTAGGCTCCCCCTCAATTCCCCCCCCCCATGTCACCAGATCCAGTCGGGATTTAAAATAAGAGCTCTGAGACACGATATCCTTCTAAACTTCAAATTTCATTAAAATCTGATCACTCCTTCGTAAGTTAGAAATAACTCATTTTTTCGATTTTTTTTCAGAATTAACCCCCCCCCCAACTCTTCCAAACAGAGCAGATCCCTTCCGGTTATGTCAATAACGTATCTAGGACTTCTGTTTATTTTCCCCCACCAAGTTTCATCCCGATCCCTCCACTCTAACCGTTTTCTCCCTCTCCAATTCCCCCCGATGTCATTCGATCTGGTCGGGATTTAAAATAAGAGTTCAGAGACACGATATCCTTCCAAGAATCAAATTTCTATAAGATCCCATCACCCGTTCGAAAGTTAAAAATGCTTCATTTTTCTATTTTTCCGAATTAACCATCCCCCACTCCTCCCCGCTTCAGATGGCCAAATCGGGGGGGAAAACGACTGTTTCTAATTTAATCTGGTCCGGTCCTTAATATGTCTGCCAAGTTTCATCGTCCCAGCTTGCCTGGACGTGCCTGAATTAGCAAAGCCGGGACAGACAGACAGACAGACCGACAGAATTTGCGATCGCTATATGTCACTTGGTTAATATTAAGTGCCATAAAAAACCAATTATTCGACTGAAAGTAAGGAGCAACATTTAGACTTCAAATGAACAGAAATTATTGCGTCTATAAGACGGTTCGCCTTCTCCATAGTACCTTGCTCTTTAAGCTAAGTTTGATTTTTATTCCAATTATTTAAGAAAAACTCCTGAATCACAAAGCCAGTCCGATTAATTAAAATAATAAGCTATTTTAAAAATTGTAAGAAAACTTTAGCGTAAAGATCGGAATATTGAGGAGAAATCGACCCCCCCTTATATACGTAATATTTTTTGTCCGTTTTAAGTTTTAACGGTGCTTCTTACTTTCAGTAGAAAAACTTGTTTTTATATTAACTAGCTGTTGGGGTGGCGCTTCGAGCCACCCCAACACCTAGTTGGTGGGGGCACTTTGCGCCCCCCCCCCCCCAAGCCTCCCCGCACGCGTAAGTCGTTACGCGCCATTATAGTTGTTTCCCTGTGTACCACCCATGAATATATATAGATTTATATATGTGTCTTGAACTACGTAAAACTTGCAAATATACAACATTCTTGGCTTTCCCATTGTCTGTGCATTTACCGACCCTCGAAGATGCAACGTACAATTGTCCATGGGAAAAACAATCAGTATTAAGATCTATACCACATTTTTCTAATGATTGACCTTGAGCTTTGTTAATGGTGATTGCAAATGCTAATCGAATTGGGAATTGCAATCTTTTAAATTGAAAAGGCAGATCTGTTGGAATCATGGGAATGCGAGGAATAAGAACAGTCTCACCCTCAAAAGGCCCTGTCAAGATTGTGGCCTCTATTAGGTTTTCCATCGTTTTTTTTTTACGGCAAGTCGCATGCCATTGCAAAGCTTTGGTGGGTTGATATTTCTTAAACGTATTATTGGTACGCCTATTTTTAGTTGTAGCACGTGTGGTGGAAACCCTGAAAGATCCACGGAATTTAAAAATTCAGATGGATTATTAATCGCTTCATTTGGTTCCAAAACTGTGTCGACTGACTAGTAAAGGACTGCCTGGTCTCGAATCTTGGTCAAAACAATATTGTTGATTTCGTGGACGTCTATATTTTTGGGTGCAAGAATCGCTCTTTCACTTAGCCATTTATTATTTTTATAATTGTTTAGAATATTCGGAAATACTTTTTCAATCAATTCATTTTTGGACGTCACTAAATTACACAAATCAGCAGGTAGTTGTATACGTCCTGAAATAGAGTCTACTGGGAGCTTTCTGTTTCCAATTGCCAGCAATTGATCTGAAAATGATTGACCAGAGTCATCGTTTTGCAGTCGGACACGCATATTTGTAGTTAATTTTAATGTCTTTACGTGTGCCCATAAATTATAATTTTTCAGGCAAGCATTCATTTCGTCTGCAGGGGTTGATCCAGGTATTATAGGTTATGTTTGCCTGAAATCTCACACAAGCAATATTAATGTGCTGCCAAAGGGTTTCGATTTCCCTCGCAAATCTTTCAAGCATTGATCCAGAGCCTAGAGCGATTTTTTGTGTGCCATTGTGCTCTCATCCCAAATAATAAGTTTGCATTGCTGCAATACTTTACCCATCCCAGATGATTTGGAAATATTGCACGTGGGAGTTTCTGTAGAATGCAAATTCAGAGGCAATTTCAAAGCGGAATGAGCAGTTCTTCCACCAGGCAGCAATGTTGCGGCTATTCCGGACGACGCAATAGCCAACGCTATATCAGTTTTTGATATAATTGATGCCAGAATCAGTTTTATCACAAACGTTTTACCAGTACCTCCTGGCGCATCCAAAAAGAAAATTTCTCCAACGTTGTTATCGACACAATGCATTTATGTCTTTTTGTTCCGACGTTAACTTGGAAATGTTATTTTGTATATGCGACAATAGATCACTCGTACTGTAACTTTGTTCACGATCCAATTCTACACATGTCGAAACAGCAGCGATACGGTTAGGTGAAGGCATTCCCAAATCCTGAAGAGGTTTGTTTGCCATACATACGCACAAATCTTCTATAATAACTAAAGTGTAGTTATAAATTTCTGATGTAAAATCAAAAGTCATATCTGACGTCTCTAACTGTTTTCGATGGAGTATATCTTCGGACATTTTTGACTTATATTTTTCCCATAACTCTGTAGGAGCTGATGGAGAGCAAGTTGTTAAAATGATGCCAAACAATGCACGAATTTGACTTGGAGTTGACGTTTCGCACGCGTCATTGATGCAGTTATCCCAGTGTTGGTCATTCTCCAATAAATGCAGAGCTTTGCATGCACTACGATAAGTGTCATGTATAGTATCGTTTACAGTTCTCAAATACTCAAAGGATGTCGGACCGGGTACATTCACCAAAAGCAGGCTTAGAAAGAAGCATTCATGTTGATTGGGGTGAACGGTGTAGAGTCTTCCTATCGTGGTATCTTTGAAGATGGTAGGCAGGCCGTCGACTGACTTACCCTGTTTTTGACGTTCAAATACTTTATTTTTAGTATTCCACGTGTAATACGAAGGCACTTCAGTATACAGCAGTTTTTTTGCAAAAGAATAATTTTTGCAAAGCGAAAAGATAGCGGTTAACTTTGTATCCGGTGGATTCAGGGCTCTTTGTTGCACGTTGGTTTCCGAGAAATAAACACGTTGACTATTCTGTAAATGTACCGCTAAATGAACAACAGCTGGACTACGTTCATGTATCGGAAATGAAAGAATTTGCCAAACAGCTTCATTACTGCTTATGTATCTTTCAGCCTGATATTGTGCGATTTCGTCGATATCTTTGATTTCGGGCTGTAAGCGAAAAACTGCAATGTCACTGCCTTTTTTGACGTATTTACATATGTATTTAATTGCCTTTACGGAGTTACAGTATTCAACGTTTATATGTGCATTAAATGTTTTTGATAATAATGGGGAATATGGAACAACCCACTGGTTATCTACTTTGATGGTGGTACCGTTACGCTTCTTTATTATTGCTGTTTTACCGCCGTCTTCAGTAGATCTTCTTCTATATTGTGGGTAACCATCATTGCCAGTAATTGTGTTGGATACTAAAAGTCGAGGATATTGCTTTGTGCACATTCCTTTGGCCATGCATGGTGAATTTTCGTTCAGTGCACCTCAAGGTCCATTTATCATACTTTTTACAATAATATCATGTAACCCCTTATCGACATTTTCATCAGGTATTTCAGCGGAAATCACATCATCAATTTCGTTCGAAGTAATTTTTTTATGTAGCCAGATTAGCATATTTGCGTGTGGCAAACCTCGTTTTTGCCATTCCACTGAGTACATCCAGCATCGTACTGACCCAAACACTTCAAGTTTTACTATGTAGTTTATCAGTGATTTCAAGTTTTGCCGAAAGACACGGGCCGTAATGTCATGTCTATGAACCACCAATTGTCCTTGAAGTAAAAGCTGCTGTATCTCGTCCCAAGATTGATTACATGTAAATGTAATAAATAAATCTTGAGCATATTCATGGATATGACGGGGACTGCCAGCATATGACGAAGGTAAAATTGTTAATCTTCCAACGTTTGTGGTATTACCGTCATTTACAAATGCATCTCGCAAATGAATGTATTGTTCAGAGCGGAGCTTGGTCTGATTCAGGCGGATATATAGCAAACGTTCTGATTCAATTTTAGCATACATATCAACGACGTATTGGTGAAACAATTGACGGCATAAAATATAATTTTCTTCATCCTGCCGAATCATTAGTCTATAGGAATAATAATGCATTGCACTGTATTTCTTATTCATTTCTTTGTTAGTGGCTGGATTAATCAATTTAATATTAAAGTGATAGCCGTCGGCTCCATCCCCAAAAATGATAGGATATTGTAGGGTATCGTAGCATCGATGAGTTTCGGCAATTCTTAACAACTGAGCGTTTCACTTATGAAGAATAATATCTCGAGGTAAAAACTAATCACCGACCATAACGATTGCCACTTCTTCGATAGTTGGAGCATTGTATCTACGCACATGTTGGCCAGGAGGCGTTTTGTCAGCGGAAATAACAATTTTATGCGTATCAGTAGGCATCAAATCGATGGCTGTTTTGAACAGACGTACTAAATTATTATTTTCGTGGAAAAGATCTTGCAATTGGGAAACGATTGTCCTTTCAACGTTGAGAGAAATTTCGCAACGTGCATTCAGTTCAGAATTTCTATCACTGATGAAGTATAATTGTAAAAATTTATGATTCTCGCCTGAGAATGGTAGAAGGGACCCTGCTCTGACGTAGTTCCAGTAAGGAAAGTCTTCAATGGCTCTCGTGGTGCAGCCAATATAGGAAGTTTAACTTTTCCTGAGGCGCAACACATTCCCATTGTTTCACCATTGAATTTCCAGGCCTTGCAATAGGGACAAATTTTAGACATAGTCCCGATTTGAACACATCTACTCAAGCTATAATCATCGACTGGGATGTACCTGAATGCCAGGCGATGACTTTCAGGTTGCTCTGATTCCTCGGCACGCTTTCTTTTCTTACTTTCTCTATCAGCGGCAAGCCTGATTTCTTGCTCTTCTTGTGATTCCTCGGCACGCCTTCTTTTTTCACTTTCTCTTTTAGCAGCAAGTCTGGTTTCATGTTGCTCTGGTAGTTCCTCGGCATGCCTTCTTTTTTCACTTTCTCTTTTAGCAGCAAGTCTAGTTTCATGTTGCTCTGGTAGTTCCTCGGCACGCCTTCTTTTTTCACTTTCTCTTTTAGCAGCAAGTTTGGTTTCGCGTTTTTCTGGTAGTTCCTCGGCACGCTTTCTGTTCTTTCTTTCTCTATCAGCCTCAAGCCTCTTTTCTTGCTGTTCTTGTGATTCCTCGGCACGCTTTCTTTTCTTACTTTCTCTATCAGCAGCAAGTTTTTTGGCATAGACTCTTTGAGCATCTTCCTCGGCTGTTGCCATTGTAAGTTCATCAGTCATTTTACAGTTAAACATTAAAAGATTTCTCCGTGAACGCATGTCTTAAATACCTTTAATGACGTCACCGTCATAAAAAAAATGACGACAACTAACTTCATGACGTCAGTCAACACACAAACATGACGTTACCCGACAGACCCACACACACAGACAACTTATTTTTATATATATATATAGATAGATAGACTAGCTGTTGGTGTGGGGCTTCCCCCCCCCCCCCAAGCCCCCCTCCGCGTGCGTAAGTCGTTACGCGCCATTGTAGTTGTGTCCCTGTGTCCCACCTGCGAATATATATATATATATATATATATATATATATATATATATATATTTATATATATATATATACTAGCTGTTGGGGTGGCGCTTCGCGCCCCCCCCAAGCCCCCCCGCGCGCGTAATTCGTTACCCGCCATATTAGCTACGCGCCATTGTAGCTGTGTCCCCGTGTCCCACGTGTGAATAGAGATAGATATAAATATATTTTTTTTAACTACGTAAAACATGCGAATATACAACATTCTTCGCTGTCCCATTGTCTGTGCATATAAATAGCATTTATATTCCCTGTGTCCCGGTCGTCATTTGTGTCCTGGTGTCCCAGTTTGTATTTTCTCTTTGAGTGTCTCGGTCGTCATTTATATTCCCTGTGTCCCTGTGTCCCGGTCTGTAATTTCTATTCAAACAATCTCTGTGTCTCAGTCGTCAATTATATATTCCGCCTGTGCCCCCGGCGTCCCCGTTGTAGTTGTGTCCCTGCGTCCCGGTTGTCATTTATGTTCCCGGTCGTGATTTTTGTCCGGGTTTTGACTCTCGCTTTCCAAGCGGATTTTCATCTAACTGCGCGGTTTTGCGTTCTTTAGCCGCAAGCCTGTTTTCTTGCTGTTCTTGTGATTCCTCGTTACGCTTTCTTTCCTTACTTTCTCTATCAGCAGCAAGTTTTTTGGCATAGACTCTTTGAGGAGCTTCCTCGGCTGTTGCCATTGTAGGTTCTTCAGTCATTTTACAATTAAACACTTTTCCGTGAACACATGTCTTAAATACCATTAATGACGTCACCTTCAAAGCAAAAATGACGACAACTAATTTCATGACGTAAGTCAACACAGAAACATGACGTCACCTGATCCACAGACAGACAGACAACTTATTTATATATATATAGAATATATATAATATATATCTATCTATATCTATATATATAAAAATAAGTTGTCTGTCTGTCTGTCTGTGGATCAGGTGACGTCATGTTTCTGTGTCGACTGACGTCATGAAGTTAGTTGTCGTCATTTTTGCTATGATGGTGACGTCATTAACGGTATTTAAGACATTTGTTCACGGAAAAATGTTTAATTGTAAAATGACTGAAGAACCTACAATGGCAACAGCCGAGGAAGCTGCTCAAAGAGTTTATGCCAAAAAACTTGCTGCTGATAGAGAAAGTAAGAAAAGAAAGCGTTCCGAGGAATCACAAGAACAGCAAGAAAACAGGCTTGCAGCTGATAGAGAAAGTAAGAAAAGAAAGCGTGCCGGGGAATCACAAGAACAGCAAGAAAACAGGCTTGCGGCTAAAGAATGCAAAACCGCGCAGTTAGATGAAAATCCACCTGGACAGCGAGAGTCAAAACATATCAAAACTGAAAACGATAGCGATGATGATTGGGTTTGGGATTTTGACTTGGATAAGGTCATCAATGCCTACCAGATTTACGTTAAAAAAACAAAGGTTCGTCGATATGTACTTCATAGTGACGCTGAAAAATAAAGAAGAAAAAGAAAACTGAAAAAAGAAAAAAGGTAAACAACTAAAAAAAAACTAAAAAGAAAAAACACTCAAAGAGAAATTACAGACCGGGACACAAATGACGACCGAGACAGAGGGAATATAAGTGACGACCGGGAACCTCAAAGAGAAATTACAGACTGGGACACCCGGACACAAATCACGACCGGGACACAGGGAATATAAATGACGACCGGGACACAGGGACACAACTACTACGGGGACGCCGGGGGCACAGGCCGGATATATAGACACCGGGACACAAATGACGACCGGGACACAGGGAATATAAATGACGACCGGGACACTCAAAAAGAAATTACAAACTGGGACACCGGGACACAAATGACGACCGGGACACAGGGAATATAAATGACGACCGGGACACAGGGACACATCATTAGAATAATGAGGTATAGATCTGAATACGGATTGTTTTTCCCATGGACAATTATATGTTGCATGTTCAAGAGTCAGTAAACCTGACAATCTATTTATATGCACAGACAATGGGACAGCGAAGAATGTTGTATATTCGCATGTTTTACGTAGTTAAAAACATATTTATATCTATCTCTATTCACAGGTGGGACACAGGGACACAACTACAATGGCGCGTAACTAATATGGCGCGTAACGACTTACGCGCGCGGGGGGCTTGGGGGGGGGGGGCGCGAAGCGCCCCACCAACTAGGTGTTGGGGTGGCGCGAAGCGCCACCCCAACAGCTAGTATATATATATATATATATATATATATATATATATATATATATATATATATATATATATATATATATATATATATAAATAAGTTGTCTGTCTGTCTGTGGATCAGGTGACCTCATGTTTCTGTGTCGGCTGACGTCATGAAATTAGTTGTCGTCATTTTTGCTTTGACGGTGACGTCATTAATGATATTTAAGACTTGCGTTCACGGAAAAATGTTTAATTGTAAAATGACTGAAGAACCTACAATGGCAACAGCCGAGGAAGCTGCTCAAAGAGCCTATGCCAAAAAACTTGCTGCTGATAGAGAAAGTAAGAAAAGAAAGCGTGCCGAGGAATCACAATTACAGCAAGAAAACAGGCTTGCAGCTGATAGAGAAAGTAAGAAAAGAAAGCGTGCCGAGGAATCACAAGAACAGCAAGAAAACATGCTTGCGGCTAAAGAACGCAAAACCGCGCAGTTAGATGAAAATCCACCTGGAAAGCGAGAGTCAAAACATATCAAAACTGAAAATGATAGCGATGATGATTGGGTTTGGGATTTTGACTTGGATAAGGTCATCAATGCCTACCAGATTTAAGTTAAAAAGCAAAGGTTCGGCGATATGTACTTCATAGTGACGCTGAAAAATAAAGAAGAAAAAAAAACTGAAAAAATGTAAAAAACTAAAAAAAACTAAAAAGAAAAAACACTCAAAGATAAATTACAGACCGGGACACAAATGACGACCGACACAGAGGGAATATAAATGACGACCAGGAACCTCAAAGAAAAATTACAGACTGGGACACCCGGACACAAATCACGACAGGGAATATAAATGACGACCGGGACGCAGGGAAACAACTACAACGGGGACGCCGGGGGCACAGGCGGGATATATAATTGACGACTGAGACACAGGGATTGTTTGAATAGAAGTTACAGACCGGGACACAAATGACAACCGGGACACTGGGACACAGGGAATATAAATGACGACCGGGACACTCGAAGAGAAAATACAAACTGGGACACTAGGACACAAATGACGACCGGGACACAGGGAATATAAATGCTATTTATATGCACAGACAATGGGACAGCGAAGAATGTTGTATATTCGCATGTTTTACGTAGTTAAAAATATATATTTATATATATCTCTATTCACAGGTGGGACACAGCTACAATGGCGCGTAACTAATATGGGGCGTAACGACTTACGCGCGCGGGGGGGGGGGGGGGCGCGAAGTGCCCCACCAACTAGGTGTTGGGGTGGCGCGAAGCGAGTTGTGTGTATGCATGTTTGTTTGTTTGTAAAAAGAGCGTTTGCATATGACGTCATTATTAGTACATAAGGCTTTGTATATGCACAGACATATAAATATAAATGCTATTTATATGCACAGACAATGGGACAGCGAAGAATGTTGTATATTCGCATGTTTTACGTAGTTGAAAATATATATTTATATCTATCTCTATTCACAGGTGGGACACAGGGACACAGCTACAATGGCGCTTAACTAATATGGCGCGTAACGACTTACGCGCGCGGGGGGCTTGGAGGGGCGCGAAGCGCGCCACCAACTAGGTGTTGGGCTAACAGCTAGTCTATATATATAAAAATAAGTTGTCTGTCTGTGGATCAGGTGACGTCATGTTTCTGTGTCGACTGACGTCATGCAGTTAGTTGTCGTCATTTTTGCTATGACGGAGACGTCATTAAAGATATTTAAGACACATATGTTCACTTAGAAATCTATTAATGTTTAAGTTTAAAATGACTGATGAACTTACAATGGCAAAATCCGATGAAGATGCTCAAAGAGTCTATGCCAAAAAACTTGCTGCTGATAGAGAAAGTCAGAAAAGAAAGCGTTCCGAGGAATCAAAAGAACAGCAAGAAAACAGGCTTGAGGCTAAAGAACGCAAAACCGCGCAGTTAGATGAAGATCCACCTGGACAGCGAGAGTCAAAACATATCAAAACTGAAAATGATAGCGATGATGATTGGGTTTGGGATTTTGACTTGGATAAGGTCATCAATGCCTACCAGATTTTAGTTAAAAAAACAAAGGTTCAGTGATATGTATTTCATAGTGAAGCTGAAAAATAAAGAAGAAAAAGAAAACTGAAAAAAGAAAAAATGTAAAAAACTAAAAAATACTAAAAAGAAAAAACACTCAAAGAGAAATTACAGACCGGGACACAAATGACGACCGGGACAGAGGGAATATAAATAACGACCGGGACACTCAAAGAGAAATTACAGACTGGGATACCGGGACACAAATGACGACCGGGACACAGGGAATATAAATGACGACCAGGACACAGGTATTTAAGAATATCCTTCAAAGACAAATTTTTAATTGTAAGAAGACCGTTGAAAGAGAAATTTCTAATTGTAAAATGACTGAAGAACCTACAATGGCAACGGTACCACCATCGAAGTAGATAACCAGTGGGTTGTTCCATATTCCCCGTTATTATCAAAAACATTTAGTATTTGAGAACTGTAAACGGTACTATACATGACACTTACCGTAGTGCATGCCAAGCTCTGAATTTATTGGAGAATGACCAACACTGGGATAACTGCATCAATGACGCGTGCGAAACGTCAACCCCAAGTCAAATTCGTGCATTGTTGGATTCGAGACCAGGCAGTCCTTTACAAGTCAGTCGACACAGTTTTGGAACCAAATGAAGCGGTTTCAGGGTTTCCACCACACGTGCTACAACTAAAAATAGGCGTACCAATAATACTTTTAAGAAATATCAACCCACCAAAGCTTTGCAATGGCACGTGACTTGCCGTAAAAAAACAATGGGAAACCTAATAGAGGCCACAATCTTGACAGGGCCTTTTGAGGGTGAGGCTGTTCTTATTCCTCGCATTCCCATGATTCCAACGGATCTGCCTTTTCAATTTAAAAGATTTCAATTCCCAATTCGATTAGCATTTGCAATCACCATTAACAAAGCTCAAGGTCAATCATTAGAAAAATGTGGTATAGATCTTAATACTGATTGTTTTTCCCATGGACAATTGTACGTTCCATGTTCGAGGGTTGGTAAACCTGACAATCTATTTATATGCAGCGACAATTGGACAGCGAAGAATGTTGTATATTCGCAAGTTTTACGCAGTTAATTTGTATTGTATCTATCTATCTATCCATCTATATAAAAACGAGTTGTGTGTATGCATGTTTGTTTGTTTGTAAAGAGTGTTTGCTTATGACGTCATTATTAGTACATACGGCTTTGTATATGCACAGACAATGGGAAAGCCAAGAAGGTTGTATATTCGCAATTTTTACGTAGTTTAACTCCTGCAGACGAAATGAATGCTCGCCTGAAAAATTATAATTTATGGGCACACGTAAAAATATTAAAATTAACTACAAATATGCGTGTCCGATTGCAAAACGATGAATCTGGTCAAACATTTTCAGATCAATTGCTGGCAATTGGAAACGGAAAGCTCCCAGTAGTGGGAAAGCCAAAAATGTTGTATATTCGCAATTTTTACGTAGTTTGAAACAGATATATAAATCTATCTATATTCACAGGTGGGACACAGGGACACAACTACAATGGCGCGTAACTAATATGGCGCGTAACGACTTACGCGCGCGGGGGGGCTTGGGGGGGCGCGAAGCGCCCCACCAACTAGGTGGGGGTGGCGCTTCGCGCCACCCCAACAGCTAGTATATATAAATATATATATAAGCTGTCTGTGTGTCGAGTGACGTCATGTTTGTGTGTCGACTGACGTCATATTTGTCGACTGACGAAATTACAGACCGAGACATCGGGACACAAATGACGACTGGGACACCGAGACATAGGGAATATAAATGACGACCGGGACACTCAGAGAGAAAGTGACCGGGACACAAGGAATGTTCGATTAGCAATCACCATCAACAAAGAACCGGGACACACATGACGACCGGGACACAGGGAATATAAATGACGACCAGGACACTCAAAGAGAAATTACAGACCGGGACACCGGAACACAAATGACGACCGGGACACAGGGAATATAAATGACGATCGCAACACTCAAAGAGAAATTACAGACTGGGACACCGGGACACAAATGACGACCGGGACACAGGGAAACAACAAAAACGGGGACGCCGGGGGGCACAGGGGGATATATAAATGACGACGGGGACACAGGGAATTTCCGATTAGCAATCACCATCAACAAAGCTCAAGGGCAATCATTAGAATAATTTGGTATAGATCTGAATACAGATTGTTTTTCCCATGGACAATTGCATTTTGTATGTTCAAGAGTCGGTAAACCTCAAAATCTATTTATATGCACAGACAATGGGACAGCCAAGAATGTTGTATATTCGCAAGTTGTCCATGGGAAAACAATCCGTATTCAGATCTATACCGCATTTTTCTAATGATTGCCCTTGGGCTTTGTTGATGGTAATTGCTAATCGAAAATTCCCTGTGTCCTCGTCGTCATTTATATATCCCCCATGTGCCCTTCCGGCGTCCCCGTTGTAGTTGTGTCCCTGTGTCCAGGTCGTCATTTGCGTCCCGTTGTCTCGGTCTGTAATTTCTCTGTGAGTGTCGTGGTCTTCATTTATATTCCCTTTGTCCCGCTTGTCATTTGTGTCCCGGTGTCCCGGTCTGTATGTTTTCTTTGAGTGTCCCGGTCGTTATTTATATTCCTTATGTCCCGGTGTCCCGGTCTGTAACATACGACAATAGATCAATTGTGTTGTAACTTTGTTCACGATCCCGTTCTACACATGTAGAAATAGAAGCAGTACGATTAGGTGAAGGCATTCCCAAATGCTTGAGAAGTTTGTTTGCAATATATAATTACAAATCTTCAATCATGACTAAAGTGCAGTTATAAATTTCTGTTGTAAAGTCCAAGGTCATATCTGACCTTTCTAGCCGTATTCGGTGGAGTATATTCTCGGCCATTTGCGATTTATATTTCTCCCATAACTCTGTAGGAGATGAAGGATACCAACTTTTGCCGGAAGACACGGGCCGTAACGTCATGTCCATGAACCGGCGATTGTCCAGGATGTAAAAGCTGATGTATCTAATCCTAAGATGGATTATATATAAATGAAATAAATGACGAATTATTAATCTATAAGCATAATATTTCATTGCGCTGCATTCTTTGTTAGTGGCTGGATTTATCAATTTAATATTAAAGTAATAGCCGTCGGCTCCATCCCAAACAATGATAGTATATTGTAGGGCATCGTAGCATCGATGAATTTAATAAAAAACTTCTCTTTGAAACGCCTTCTTATTTACTTATAATGACGTCATATACAAAGCCTTTGACGTCATATACAAATCACCGACCATAACGATTGCCACTTCATTGATAGTTGCGTATCAGTAGGCATCAATTTGATTGCTGTTTTGAACAGAAGCACTAAATTATTATTTATGCGGAAAAGATGTTGCAACTGGGAAACGATAGTCCTTTCAACATCGTTTTTTTTTATCATCGGTATCACTTTCAAGTTGTTTGGTTTGTCTTACCTTGACTTGTCTTTCGTCACTATAAAATACATATCACCGAACCTTTGTTTTTTTTAAACTAAAATCTGGTAGGCATTGATGACCTTTTCCAAGTCAAAATCCCAAACCCAATCATCATCGCTATCATTTTCAGTTTTGATACGTTTTGACTCTCGCTGTCCAGGTTGTTTCAGGTTGCTCTTGTGATTCCTCGGCATGCTTTCTTTTGGTGATTTCTCTTTGAGACGCAAGCCTGTTTTCACGCTGTTGTTGTGATTCCTCGGCACGCTTTCTTTTCATACTTTCTCTATTAGCCGCAAGCCTGTTTTCATGCTGTTGCTGTGATTCCTTGGCACTCTTTCTTTTCTTATTTTCTCTATTAGCCGCAAGCCTTTTGTCATTTGCTCTTTGAGCAGCTTCCTCGGCTGTTTCTTCTTAATGACGTCATATACAGTCGACAAACATGACGTCAGTCGACAAACAAACGTGACGTCAGTCGACAGTCGACAAACATGACGTCAGTACACAAACAACTTATATATATATATATATATATATATATATATAGATTACATAATAACATATACTATGTAAATACATATTTGATATATGTTTTGCTTCACCTTCTATTAACCTAACCCACTACCATTTAACTAGGCTTAGGCGATTGTAAAGTTCTTTTTAAATAAATAATATTATGCATCTTTCGAAAGTAGCGGAAACAAACTGTGAGTTGATAAAACCAGTACTTCTAATAAATAACATCTATGAAACAAGTAAACGCCATTATTTTCCCCCGGGAAATAAATTCAACTTTCTCTCTAAATGAAAATTGTAATGTCGACAGCATTGACTGTGTGGCAGGAGGGAACAAAATGCACATTCTCCCCCTCCCCTCCTTGAGGGAAAATCTAGGTTTTGGCTCTGTTTTAATCTGGGTGTTTGATATGTTCCTTTTTTTCAGGCTAAATTTGACGATTTCCTTCACGAGTTGGACGAATTTTTTAGCAACCCCGAAACTGCTAAACCTGTTGGCTCTGTGACCGTTGGACAAATGTATGGGGCATATGTTGACGAAATATGGCAAAGAGTGCTGGTATGTTCTTCTGTTTTAATCAAATATCAAAATCAAAGGAAAATCTTAGTCAATTTAATCAGTTAAAAATCGATCAATTACAAATTTAATCAAATATAACTTTATCAATTATCATTGAGCAAATATGAAATTTCTTATCATTTTAATATATTGATTTAAGGTTGGAATGCTTTTTCAGTAAGACTTGAAAGGGGAAATTGCGAGTTCAAACTTTATCGAAAGACAATTTTTGTAAAACGATTGTTCCAAGCATTCGTCGCAACACAAGGTAAACTAACGGAAAAACAGAAGGGTGGGGGGCGGGGTTTATGTATCGGTCTTTTACCAGTTGGACGTTTTGGACCGTCTTTTTGACTCGCTTATGAATTCTAAGAACGGTGTGACCGCAACAAATCATTTACGACTGGTACCACTATAAGTTGCCTTCTCAACAAAATTTTTCAAATTGTGAAAAAAATTGCCTGTGCATGCGTTTCACCTTAGTTACTGTTGTGTTGCCAAAGGGATGCAGAAGGATATGTCAGCCATCCCTCATACATGCTGCTGCCCAGACATATGAAACAAAGAGAAGAAAGGATATAATAAATGAAAAATAAAACCAAATAGGTGAGAAAAACGAGGATTTTATCAGCCAATAGCAAACAATGAAAACGAAAACAACGCGAATATTCCGTCAAGGACTTCCGCCAAGTCGTCTTCAGTGCTCAGAAAAAAACAAAGACAAGAACTAACGTTTCGAAGTAAACTCTACAAGAAGAGAAAGGCAATGAATCAAAAAACCATCTAGAATTATTGAAAGACACTTTATCATTTGGATTGGACAAATATCCTTTGCTTAGCAATAGATTTTGTCTGCCTGCAATTTCGATTTTCATTAGATATGCGGACACAATGTTTTAAATTAAAAAGGGGGGAAAATACTGATTGAATCTTTTAATATTAATTTATTATAAATTGGACTTAAGGAAACACCTCCTGTATCTCTATTTATAACAAAATTTACATTTATATATTTTTAAATCTCAATTGCCTCTCTAAAAGATTGTGGTTGGCTATTTACAGTTAAAGTTGCCTCTTCAAGAAGAATTAAATGATCGGAGTTCTCAAAAATATGGAGGGCTAAAGCAGAATCAAAGATGCCATTTTTGCTTTCAAACCTCAAGGACTTATCTATTGAATTTTTGTGTTCATGTAATCATTCACCCAGTTGTTGATGGATCATAACAATGTGAAACTTCCCATATGAACACGGGACTCTGTGGACACCACTACCCACTATAGGGTTGGTTTTATCCTTTCCCGAGTTGAAGAAAATGTTCAAGTTTTTGTTCAGTTTTGAAAGAAACAGAGATTGTGTTTTTTTTTCTCACCTATTTGATTTTATTTTTCATTTATAATATGCTTTCTTCTCTTTGTTTCATACGTCATGCATAGTCAGTTTGTTCTTAGAATGTATTTATGCCCAGATATCTTCTCATTAGGGTTGGATTATCATTTGATGTGCTTCAGGTGTAGGGAGTCACTCTCCTATCATGTGGATAATATGCTTCAATTAGTGCCATTTTCGTTGACGTGTAGCATCTTTTATTAAAGGCAGGTGTGAGGAAGGTTTGACTGTCTTTTTTGTAATACCTAAGGAGGGTTCATCTATTTGGCCAGTCGAGCACCCTCTGAGATAAAGTTATAATAGCAGATGATTGGACGTGGATGTTAAACGTCACCTTCGGTAAAATAATCAAGTCATGTTATCTTTAACATGATAATATTCTCTATCTATAACAGTTTGATTATCTATAATAATCCTGACTCGGTGATTGGTTTGACTTTCACCAAGTTTATCCGATAATATTTTCCATTCTGTACAAGTTACAACTGTAGCGTAAAAATGCATGTTTCATACGGAATATAAACTGCCAGTACAATATTGACTAAAATGATTTCATAGTTTTGTTGTTTTTTTTATTGTTGTTTTTGGGAGATTTTTTGTGACGGTGTGTCTCCGGCTATTATTCAATATCCTGTGTAGACAGATTTTTTGAAAAGCAAAGATCCTCTTTTCTTGCTACTGGTTTAGATTCCAGTATTCACAGCTATAGAGATGGTTGGAGTGGATTCTGCTGTTGATCGTTCTCATTTGCAGTCTAAATGAGTATTTTCTGGTCCACTGACTTTTCAAATCCTAGACTGTACCACCTTCTTGTTCGTTGCACTCAACTTCTAAGATTTATAAAATGTATTGTTTCCTCTACTGCTTTATCCCCACTTTTTGCTCTATGATGAATTCCTTGTTTTCCATCCCAAATAGCTTGTTTTCTCTTGGATTATATCGCATATAGCAATGATCAGGAATCTAAGTTTATCCGTAATGTCGCAAAATGTATTTGTGATAAAAAAAAGTACGTATAACCTAAAAAAGAAATTTGTTTATGTTTGGATTTTAAACGTCTTCACTTCATGTTAAATAAAAATCGTTCAAAAAAATCATTATATTGGTTTTTATTTGTTAATAATAAGCAGCTGGAAACTTTTTTTTGGTCAGAATGATTTTATGGCCCAATTTTAGCTAAAAATAGTTTTTGTAGAACAAAAGGGTGCCAAACTATAGTTTATTGAGGTGCAATCTTTTAGTCGAATCTTGTTGTCGGGGGACTCCCCCTCCCCCCGTGCAAGTAAACATATGAAAACGGTTTTTTTTTTTGCTTTAACTCTAATTAAAGTAGAAGTGACGTTGCTTCCCCAATCAGAATCATAAAGAGCGCCTGTTCCTTACACATTCTCTTAGATTTAGGAAATTTATTGCGTAAACTGTCCTTTCGTTCCAAATTGCTATAAAGAACACAGCTAAGACTGGGAAATTCTAGCCTTAAAATGCCCTTTATAAGCTTTATCTCTCTCCCCCCCCACCTACTAAAACAAATCTGCTGTTTGACTTTTGTGCTGCAATGCTTCGAGAATCAGGGCACTTCTTAGGTGCGTTTGTCCTAAGGAACACGATAGAAATTTGATTTTTCCGTTTTCATAGGATCAATTTCTGTCTTGAATTATTGTCAAAGGGTTTTAGGGGAGCCTGGTGTAAAATAACAACTTAAGCTCCCCTCGACCTAAGGTATACAGGTAATTTAAGTCATGGAGGTAAAATATTGGCGAATTGAACGAACTTCGTTGAGGTTTTGAGATTATGTGGTAAGAAGAGCTGATGTTAGTTGTGGAAGTTGGGCAGATTAATCATCCAGGATATTATCCGTGAGGTAGGTGAATCCAATGAAGGCATCCAAATCAAGAATAGGCAAACAACAACAAGTAAAACAACATGAGGAATTAATCTAAGAAAGTGAAATTTGTTTAAATCTTAAATGAATATTTTGGTTCTGTATCCTAGAGCCATCCTCAGCAAAGTATATTTAAAAATATGAAATAAGACATATAAAACATGTAAAAATCAACATATAATAACAAATAAAAATACATAAACATATAATAACAAATAACAAAACAAATACGTAAACTTATAATAACAAATAAAAATACATATATGTCAACATATAATAACAAATAATAATACATGAACATAACCAAATAATAATACATAAACATAACCATATAATAATTTATAAAAATATAATAAAATGCCTGATTATTAAAACTAAAATTAAAAACAGTCCTAGAATATTTACTTCAAGGCAGTTCAACCTGGACAAAAGAAAACAACACGAACCAAGGCATTATATTCAGGTAAAAAAACAAATCAAGAGTATGTTTTTAATGTTATTTTTCAATTTTTTGGCTGTCAGCCTAAAAGGTCTCTTTGGTTCACGTTCATTGGTATTAGCTATCGGTTGGGAGCGTAATTTGTTAAATTATTTTTATTAAATTTTCGCATAATGCGTTGAGTGAATAATCCCTCGAGTCCCTATTTAAATAGTTATTATTTAGCTTAGTTTTATTTCTATTGGCTCCTGAACAACCTGTTTAATACTCAAATCATTTCTAGTTATTATACCATCCGTATTCTATTGCAGACATTTTTTTTTCTCAGTTTTGGTTGGTCCTACCACATAATAACTGCCGCAGTCACATGGTATATGATGCACCCCTCTTCGACGAGTAACTGGGGTCATATCTTCACCAGGCATTTGGAAATTCATCATGTTTAAATTACTATTACAAACTGTATACGACAATATTTTGGTGGAAAAATATTATAGAAATCTGATAAGAAATATGATAGAAAATGTCACTATTGGAGATCAATTCCTTATTTTTTTTAGCATTTCTTAGATATTAAACTAACTTCTTCTTTTTAAAGGTGGAAAAAGCAGATGAATCAGGCGTCCTATGCTCGTTGGTGGATGTTGGTGATCTTGAACAAATGAACTTGGAGGACCTCTACTATCTGCCAAAAGAATACACAGAATTGCCATTCCAGGTCAGTTCTGTTTTTTTTTTTTTTTTTTTTTTTTTTTTTTTTTTTTTTTTTTTTTTTTTTTTTTTTTTTTTTTTTTTTTAATTTGAACCAGTTTGTAACTGAGTAAGTGACCCTCATAAATATTTTAGAATGGCAATGGAATTGCCATTCCAGGTCAGTTCTGTTTTTCTTTTTTCTTTCTGTTTTTTTTTTTTTTTTTTTTTTTTTTTTTTTTTTTTTTTTTTTTTTTTTTTTTTTTTTTTTTTTTTTTTTTTTTTTTTTTTTTTTTTAATTTGAACCAGTTTGTAACTGAGTAAGCGACCCTCAGAAATATTTTAGTAAAACTCTTCGCTATTTTATGTTATATTTGCGTTTATGTAATGATTGGGTATCAAGAAGAGATATCTCTGAATGCGCAAAGCAAAGTTAAATAAATCTAAATAATTAGCTTTTTTGAAAAATCAATCTTGATTGGATTCAATGGATATGTAAAATACATATAAGCGCAGCTGAAGAGAGAGGGGGGATTTTCCCCCAGTTTCATTCAAAACAAAATTTGAAACCATATTATGGAAATATGGTGCCCAAGGCCGCATCTTGTCACATTATAAGCCCCTTCGCATCCCTATTCAGGGATCTTACCGAATGTGAAGACATCATCGCTGTAACACCGCTTCAGGGCGAGTGAATAGGCTTTGTGGGCACCCTATGCGCCACCAATGTTTTTAGAGGAACTAAGGTTTAAGTTAAGGTCTCATCCCCAAGATGAATCTTCTGATTCCGTGCCCTGCTAAATTTCAGACTACTGTGCCCCACTGTGTTCAACATTGATCATACTCCAGTGATTCTGACTTCGGTATTCTTTTGCTTGGGTAGAAAAAAATTAAGGGGAAGAGTTTTGGTAGAAGGAAAGCTGAAAAGGAAAGTAAGGATTTTGACAGGGGCTGTTCCAATCCTAACTCTGAGATACTCTGAGCAACTCAACCATTTCTAGGAGCCTAAAACTTTAACTCGGTTGTTAAGATTCTAAACACATGGGGTGATGATGTTGTAGAGTCGAGTTGACTCCTACCGACTCTCCTATTTTAGAGAGTTACTCAGAGCACTCAGTCCAAAAAAAGGGTTTGAGCGTTCAATTGGAGGATGTAATTGTTTGATATTTAGTGTATTTGCTGGCATATGTAAATAATACCATAGGAGCCAGCTTCGATCGACTTAAAGAAAGACATTTTTTTTTATCTCTTTTCCAAAACAACTTAATTTTATTTCCCTTTATTCGTTGTAGAAAGTAAAACCACTAGAGATTTGACATTTGGCTATTTGTGTCATTCATATGGAAACTGGATTAAAGCTGAAAATAATTTCCAGGGAGTCTTGGCCTGTCTAGATTGTTTTCTTTCCAATATTATTGAAAAAATAACAACCACCGCGAAGCTCTGTCCCATGACACCCAAATTGTTATTGCAATTTTTCTGCTGCACTATAGTATTTAATTAGAAACCGTTAAGAATTGTGTTTTGAAACTCCTCCTACTTATGCTCATGGCTTTGAGCCTTCATGGATCTCTAATTTCAGTCAGAATACGACATATGAAAAATACAAGGGGGCTGGGGGGGACTCAAAGAATTTTAAATGATTACTCCTAATGCATTGCTTTTGACCAAAAAAGTTCTGGAAAACATACCTAGGAAACGCAGCCTTACAGATCTGTGGCCAAAGCAAGCAGTAGAATACTGCCCAGGAGACATTTAGACTAAAATGATTGAAAAGTGTTTGGCTTATTTCAAACTGAAATTCATGCTAGGAGGGCTAGAATGGACCGATGGAAAACAAAAGAACTTGTGTTTGCACTTGATTAGGCTCAATTACCGATGATGCTGTTGGCATACTACGTAACGTGCTATATCTGATCCATTTTGTGTCAGTAAGAAAAAAAAAATAAAAAGGGACAACAGCCTATTGAGCCCAAAATGTTTCAAAATATTTTGAACTAACTTATTTGTCCATAACTTTGTCCAAGTCATACGTAAGCGCTCCGTTCATCCCTCTATCTAGTGCATCGCGTGATAACTGGACCATCTTGACGTTGTCGAAGTCTTCTGTCCATGTTTTTCTCAACCTGTCTTGGGGATGAAGGTCGTAAAGGAATCTTTCAAGGATCCCTCCGTGTTTCGTTACCGATCCACCGCAATTTTGTTGATTGGTGTTGCTGAGATTGGTTTCAGTGGACTGGAGTCTATGGTATATTACCATATCAGTTGTGACATCAGTGTGATTCAGGCAATGTGACGAAGGTATCTCGTTTCGAATGCTAGGTTTTTACGTCTTCTGTTTTGAGTTTCCCTGGTTTCACATCTGTATATACTTATAGGGATGACTAGGCTGTGGTACAGAATTTGGGAGTAAGTAAGTTATCTGTTAACTGTTATCTGGCTGGTTCTAAAATATGGTTGAATTTATTCGCTCAACTTTTTGTTATGTTTTAGGCCATCCGGTGCCAGTTAAAAGGTCTGGAGCTGTTTGCTGATGATGATGTTGCCACACAACGTGTACAGGCCCCTGATGTTGTTGGACAGATGGCCTTGGTTCACATTGAGGATAGAAAAGTTGATCCATTGATCCGGCAAATGACTTTAGAAGTCACTATGTCGATAACTGCCACCATAGACTCGGAAAAGAAAAAGGAGTTCAATTTGAATGAAGCGACAAGGAAGAGCATTATTGATAGCACTAAAGGATATGATAAACTTCAGGTATATTTTAGTTTTCTTGTTTCTCTTTTGGTAATGGAACAAGTCCTTACGTAAATCAAATATCTATTAAAGGATATTAACACTAGTTGATGGTCTCCTGACTGGGACGAATTTGGCATAAGGAAGAAACATAGAAGTGGTAACTGACAGTTAAGAATTTGTAGTTACAACAATCTAGTTATAACCGGCATTCACGAAACGACCCATCAGCTAGCATGGTCGTCACATTAGGCGTTTTTACTGCCAAACCAGACTCTATGGCAAATTTGTAATTCAGAGTTTTGCCCGGGTACAGTCGGGTTTGTCAGTGGATAAGACCGATGTTTGTAAGACGACTAACCTTATTTGTTACGCTACTGTTAAGGGAAGACTGGCAGGATCGATCCAAGGTCAGTTGAATATGAAACTGGAGAGTCTAGAATATGACAATGTAGAAGATTGATGGAAAAAATTTTGGAAAATAGTTTGCGAAGTAGCAGAAGCTGTTTAGGGAGAGTAGTTAGGAAATCCAGCTGGGAATATTGGTGAAAATGCTTTGACCTGGGTAGAAGAGAAGAGGCGATTGTACCAGAGGTTTCTGGGTGATAGATCCATTGAAAGTGATAAAACAGTAAGGAAAGTAGCCATTTAACTGCGAATTGAGGGGATATGAATATTCGGCCGTGGTTAAAATTACCGGGGATCCGATAGATGCACCGAGACGGCATAATAATTAGATTTTTTGGCATGTTAATAAATTGAGAGGAAGTAGTCAATTTAGACTTGTCCTATTTAAAGATAGTTAGAGCTTATTGAAAGTGTTAAAGAGGTATCAGTTAAATATCTTGAGAAGGTGATAAAACCTCATAAAGCTATATGAAATAATTCAGAAAAAGGGAAACAGTTTTCGTAAATTTGGAAATATATAGGATTTATTTTGCAGGAAGGAGTTACAGATAGCATTAGATAATTCTGAAATAGTAAGGCCTTGGGTGCATGTATTTTGGTAAATGAGTTTTAGAAATATGATGGATTTGAATTTAGGGATGAATTGCTAAAGATTGTGGAAATGATTTTAGAAAAGGGGGCTAGCTATTGACATTAAAAAAAAAAAAAACTTTAGTTAAACCGCTTTATAAAAAAGATGTTAAGGGTGATTGCGGAAATTTACAGAGGCATTAGCCTGATTTCTGTATAAAGCGAATTTCCTAGGGTGATGATACTTGTTAAAATAAGAGACGTTGTAGATAAATCTTAAGAGAAGATTAATGTGGTTTGAGGAAGAGGTGAGGAGGTGCAGTGGAAGAGTGAAGAGTTTGAGGAAGAGGTGAAGAGGTCGAGTGGAATAATGAAGAGCTTGAGGAAGAAGAGAAGAGGTTGAATATGAGAGTGAAGAGTTTGAGGAAGAAAAGAATAGGTCGAGCGATAGAGTGAAGAGTATGAGGAAAAGGTCGAATGTAAGAATGTAGAGTTTAAGAGAGTGGTTAAATGAAGAGGAGAAGAGGTCCAGTGGAAGAGTGAAGAGTTTGAGGAAGAGATGAAGAGGTCGAGTGGAAGTATGAAGAGCTTGAGGAAGAGGAGAAGAGGTCGAGTGAAAGGGTGAAGAGCTTGATGAAGGGGAGAAGATATTGAGTGGAAGAAGGAATAGTTTGAGGAAGAGTAGAAGAGGTTAAGTGGAAGGGTTAAGAGTATGAGAAAAAGGTTGAATGGAAGAATGAAGACTTTGAGGTAGAATGGTTTGATGAAGAGGAGAAAAGGCGGGGTGGAAGAGCCTGGAGTTTTTGGAAGAGATCGGCCGAATTTTGACCCTTAGTTTAATAATTGAGAAATGCCTGAGTCACCAGACCCCTTTAGGGAGGGGAGAGGATGCTTCCGCTAAATTTTACTTTTAGATTTATTATTGAGAAGGTCTCAAGTCGATAGAAATCGGGGTAAAGAAACAAAGAGAGAAAAATCTCAATGAAGAAAACAGTCAAAACGAGATATCGGCCAGTTGCAAAAAGACAAAAACTAAACGACGCCGATATTTCGCCTGTGTAAAAAAAAAACGAGGTGTCTTCAGTGTAAAAGAAACAAAGATTAAAAAACACATAAAAAATCACCAATATTAAAATACAATTGTTTTAACAGACCATTTGGATTACTGTTACCAATTGAGTTATTTCGATGAAAACACAAAAGCAACTAGATAAAAATTATACAAAATAGTTAGAAAGAAGGGTAGATGGTAACCTAGCCTAGGTAAATTTGATGTAGGAAAAGAAAACAGTAGTGGTTATCTACAACCAATTTTGTATTTGTTCTTTAAAGGACCCATAAGTTGGGCATAATACAAGTGTGATATTAAATGAAGTATCTGACCATTTTAGGATATTAACAAGTTTTCAAAATAGATATAAAAAACTGATCATTGATAAAAATGTGCTAATTCTTCACAAAGGAATGTTAAAGAAATGTAGTTTTGAGTTTCTAAATAGTGACGAATTAGACATCAATGCTAAGTTTCAAAATTGGTATTCAATTATAACTAGTTTATTGCTTAATTGTAGTACTCATAAAAGTGTAACTCGTCGTAGAGAAACTTTTCTAAGAGCTCTTTTAAAGCCTATTGTTAGAAGAAGGTGTTTTTTTCAAAATGTGTGCGACTAGTAATACTGTAAGTGATAAAACAGAATATATAATTTATCGTAACCAGTTAAATATACTACATCGTAAAGCCGCTGATGATGTCCTAGGGAAGAATGCTATATGTTTGGTAGAGAGGAGGATGGGTTTGCACAAGAATTATCTGAGTCATAGATCATGTGAAAATAAGAGAAATGTAAAGACAGTGGAGAAAGAACTAAAAAATGAACTAGGGACGTGTGAAGTGGATGCCAAGGAATAAATTGCCAAACTTCAAGAAGAGGCAGCCAGACGGCATAATAGAAAAGCATTGTACTGGCGTGTTAATAAATTGAAAGGGAATAGTCAATCATGACTTACCCGAGTTAAAGAAAGGAAACGGGGCCGCAATTAGTGATAAAGAAAGAATTGAAGAGATATGGGTACAACAATTTACATGAAAAGATTTAGTTGAAAATGAAATAGTCTGTGACACTTTGGATATGAAGGAAGATTTATTTTGCAAAGAAGAATTAATGACTACTAAAACGATAAAAAAAAGTAAGGTCCCAGGTTTTAATAGTGTTGTAAATGAGTTTCTTAAATATGGTGGTTACGAGGATAGAAATAAGCTTTTTAAGGTTATGAATATGATTCTTGAGAAAAGGGAAGTACCTGATTTACGAAAACCCTATTTAATATGATAATTTAAACCCTGTATACCGATTTTAGGAAAACCCTCTTTAAACCCCTGTATAAGAAGGGTGATAAGAGTGAGTGTGGTAAATATTGAGGCATTAGTGTCGTGTCTGTAGGTTTTTGCGAAGGTTCTATCCTTGTATAGTGTACCAGACAAATACATTAAAGTGATTAGTGCCATATACGAAAATAACACTGCTGGATTTTGAGGTCAGGATATTAAGGTTGGATATGGGGTCGGCAGCTGATTTCGTATTAAATCGGGAGTTAAGCAGGGTTGTGTTCTGGGTTGCCCCATTTATATGAATTATTTTGATTGACTTTGTCTTAAGGAGCTTGTATTCTATCTCCATTAATATGGATCATTTTGACAGACTTTGTCTTAAGGAGTGCAGAAAAGGCAGTGGGAGAACACGGAATAAAGAAGAAAGTAAAATTCCTCTGGACTTAGATTTTGCTGATGATTTAAGCATCCTAGATGCTAGTGTGAGCAAAATGAATGAACTTTTAGAGGTTTTGCGAGCTCAGGCTGCTCATAAGTGAAGATGAAAAGGTGACGTTGGGTAACGAAAAGATTGATCAGTTGAACAGCTTCCCTTACTTAGGTAGTATTATTAGTAAAGACGGTGAGTGCAACGAAGATTGTTAAAAATAAAATAGCCAAGGCCTGGGGTGTTTTTTTCAAAGTTGAAAAAAGCTCGGAAGAATAGGAAGATAAATCTGCAAACATACATAAGAATATTGAAAGCTGCAGTGATGACAGTGCTCAAATATGTCTTTGAAGCATGGACGCTCCGAAAAATGGAAGAACATTTGCTAGATGTTTTCCAGAGTAATTGCCTACGTATTGTATGGGATACCCGACTGACTGACCGAATCTCAAACAGTAGGCTATGTGTAAAGTGTGGTTCAGTCTCTTTTTCTAGGGCTATAATGAGAGACAGCTTGAGATGGGTAGGGCAGGTTCTGCGGAAGAAGGATGACAGATTGCAAAAGATTTTCCTTTTTTGGCTAACCGTCTTGGGTCAAGCGAAAAGCAAGTCGTCTCGGTTGGGAAGGGGGCATAAGGAAAGATTTAAGGGAAATGGGAACTTGCTGGGAGGATGTAAAGAGGGAGATTCTGCAGTTAGCTGTTAGTAGTAGTAGTAGTAGAAGAAGGAGTATATCATATTCCTCTTTTTATACGGATTGTTTTGATGGACATCGTCCTAACAAACACAGATTAGGCTACGAGACCACATAGTATCAAACGGGAAGGTATAGCTCTTTGTCTTTGATTATGCAGATGCTTTGAGTATTCTAGCTAAAATGTTAGCGAAATGAGTGAATTTTTTGGATTTTTCAGCTAAGTTGCTTAGACTAGGAATATATGAGGATAAAGGTTTGAAGTGGGTAGCTTTTAGATCAAGTGGGTAGTTTCTATTGCCTGGTTAGTATTATTAGTAAGACCAGTGGATGCAGTGAAGATGTAAAAAGTAGGATAACCAAGGCCCGGTTTTTTTGTTGTTTTTTTTTAGTCGGAAAAAATCTAAAAAATAGGAAGATGAGTCTGTGAAATAAGATTAGAATTTTGGAAGCCACGGTAGTGAACATCACTCTAAAATGTGGGTGCTTCAAAAAATGAGAAAAAAAAAACTTCATGAAAAACGCATTTAAATGCGACTTTCTACCAATGAGATGTTTTAGACGGAATTCATGCGATGTTATGTGATCAGTTCTTCTTCACAAAATTGACTATCAGAACCTTGCTTAAAGTGGTAGTCTCAAAATTAATCTCTTTTCGTCAGCTTGTTTTGGAAATTCTTTTCCGGAGTTTCTTATCGACTTATAAAATTTTCTCGTATAGGCGAATGTTCAGTTTGCCTCTGCTTCGGATCAGAGTTTTTTCTAGTCGGCAAGAGGTTAAGATACAGTAAGTAAAATATTATTGTTTACGGACTGGTTTAAATATACTATTGGTATTGTTTTCTAGATAAATAAGCCAGGGAGTTTTATTCTTCTCGAGAAATGTTTAGGGAGACTTCAGAGGATTTTGCGTTCAATAAGGCATACCAATTGAAATCTACGTAGCGATGTTTTTTCGTCATTTTCGCTTGACGCAATTGAATGTCAGAACTTATTTAAAGTGCTAGTTTTAATTATGGTGGGAGGGGGGGTCTACTGACACTTATTAGATTTTTTTATTCGTTTTTATATATTTAGGACAATTATGTTGAACTGGCTGTTATTACCGGTGCTACAGAAGACAACGTCATCTATTGTCATGTGCCTGATGTGATTAAGCGGATCGAGGCATTTATGGAGACGTTTAAAAATGTCAAAGGTCTACCTACTGAATCCAACAATAACATTAGTGAAGATGAGTGCCTACTAGTCAATGACGAGGATAGATGGAAGCGTGCTCGATTCATTGCTAATTGTACCAATCCATCACATGTACGTATGGCAACTTTTCATTCCCTGGTCCCCCTCACCCTTTTTCTCCCTCCTTCCTCTCTCTTGGTCTCTCTCCCTCTCCCTTTCCCTCTCTCTCTCTCCTTTATCCTTCCTCCTCAATTTGCTCGAAAATAATGTTACCCAAGATATATTTTACAGAAATTTATCTGTGTACTATATTACAGTGCGCCTACTCTTTATTTTTGTGAAATTCATATATTTGATTAAGTTAATTAATTAGTTTGATTAGTTGCTAATTAAACGAATTATTTAATTGTTAATTAAATTACTGCTTAAATTGATTTGATGCTATTATAAATGTGATTTAATACTTTAAATACGAAGCAGAATTATAGGCATTCCTCGTTTAGCCGCACAAGAATCGGATTACATTTTCAATGTCATCGGTACTTCACAATTGCTATAACTTTGCAGGCACTAAAAAAGATCTAACCTAACAAGCAGTCTTCGCCGTCTTGGTGAGAGTCAGCTCTTTATTATTGTTGTGTTAGTCATGACAGTTTGAAAAGTATTTTTGTTATCCAAAATTAAAACACAAAAAAGTTTTTTGTTGCATTTTTGTGAAACAAAAGTTTGAAGTAATTACGTTTGCAGCTAAATCAATTGGGGTGTGTTTTAAAACTTAATATAGTTAAACCACATGTAATATTTAAATAAAATATTGGTTATTTCTCTTTAATTGAAGTTTCATCTATCTTAACTGCCCTTATTTCAACCTGCATAGTTACAAAAGGAGCTAAAATTTCTTTTTATTTTTTCACTTGTCTTTTTACTGCTTTATTACTTTATACATCTCTGTTTGTCTCTTCTCTTTATACTGCTTTTTTACTTTATACTTCTCTTTTTGTCAGTTCTTTTGTACTGCATATTGTCGTTTTTATGGTTAAAATGATTTACATTCCTTTTTGTTCTTATTTACACATTATTTTATGACACTTATTATTCGATTTGTTTTTTTATTTGTGTATTCGAACTTTTTGATTTGGCTTGGTATTGGGATATTTTTATAAGATCGGACACCCAGGATACCTTGCTACTGATGTGCTACTCATTATACTTATTTAGAAAACCTGTTTTATCTTGACAACTGTTTTTACTGTTAAGAAAAAATTACCTTGGTATGATCACATCATACTACATGTTATCGTTTTGGGTTAGGTTTTTAAATGAGTTTTTTTTTTTCTAATAGTGGGATACTCTTGTAACTGGGATACCCAGAAGAACCTTGCTAGTGATTTGCTGTTCATTATTCTTATTTAGAATTTAATCATTATTTTTGTCCCGGCACATTACATCATCGTATATATTATCATTTTGGGTTAGGCTAGATGTTCAAATGTGTTAGATCTTTTTTTTCATGTTGGTGCATTACTACTACTACTACTATCAACAACTCACTGCATCACCAAGCCGCCTAAGCCCAACAAATCTTCCATCCAGAATCCTCCCTCCATCCTGAGCTTCTCCTTCATCCTAATTTATTCAAAACCTCCGTCTTTACATCCTCCCAAGAAGCTCCCATTTCTCTTAAATCTTTTCTTTGACATCCTCCCATCCCATTTGGGGACCATCTGTTTTTGGTTTGGCCCTAGATGGTTTGTCGAAAAGGACAATCTTTGGCAATCTGCCATTACATAGTATTACATACTATTCGAAATGTTTACTGGCATGGTAGTGAGACACTCTTGCTGTGCTGCTTATTGGAAGAATAATATTTAATTGTTAAACATTTAATTAATTATTCAATTAAAAATAATTATAGTTTATAACACTATAATTATAGTTAATGATATTAATTTAATCATTACTTAACATTTCTTAATTATTTAGATATTTGATTATATTTAATCCTATCTAGTATTTGTTTCATGTCAGGTCCAAGTTCAGCTAATTGATTATGGGTCTCGTGTCATAATACCCAGGAAAAATGTTCGATCTTTAGCAAAGATCATGCCCATTCTTTGTGAGATACCTAAGGTAAGTTTTTCTCAAATTCTAATTCTAAAAAAGATACGTTTTATAAACGTGTGCTTAACATATACCCTTACTTTTGGTATTATGTATTTTAATGAATCTACTGGATGTATTTATTAACTATAATTTTGTTTAGAATGTTATGTTGGTTTATTTTATATATATATATATATATATATATATATATATATATATATATATATATATATATATATATTACTTATAATTTTATTTTATTTTATATAAAATGATAATACTTTTTTTTAGTTATGAGTGAAAAATTTATATGGCCTTTTTCTTAGCTATTAGTAAAAAATCTATCCACCATAAGCATTTATCTAAACACCTCACCAACGCCACATTTATCTAAACGCTTTTTTTTAGCTACTGGTAAAAAATCTATCCACCATAAACTTTTATCTAAACACCTATTTTTATTTCATTTTTTAAATAAGTTTCATATAAACAATGTAACATTTTTGTTAGTTATGAGCAAGAGGTATATTCACAATAAACATTAGCAAGGTGGAAATGCTCAAAATTAAGACATTGATTTGGCTATGCTCTTTTATGATGAAGGAAATGTCATAAGTTATATTTACTCCTATTAAACGTCTTCTTCTGCTATGAAAGCTAATTCAAATTTGAAGCTAATTTCGAAGTTTAGCTTCCGGAACTGTGCTGCTGGTATTGCTATCAAGCTATCACAGCACCACGCTGTCTAGGGCAAGCATAGCTCTGCACGCCCTTCCTTCCTCTTCACCAATATCATCAGTCTTTGGTATCTTCCATGGGATTCCCACATCCTTTATATTGTTTCTTGACAGCACCAGGCAGCACAGTGACTAAACAGCACCACGCTGTCTAGGGCAAGCATAGCTCTGCACGCCCTTCCTTCCTCTTCACCAATATCATCAATCTTCGGTATCTTCCACGGAATTCCCGCATCCTTTCTACTGTTTCTTGACAGCACCAGACAGCACAGTGACTAGACAACACCACGCTCTCTAGAGTAAGCATAGCTCTGCACGCCCTTCGTTCCTCTTCACCAATATCGTCAATCTTTGGTATCTTCCATGGAATTTCCACATCCTTTATATTGTTTCTTGACAGCAGCAGACAGCACAGTGACTAGACAGAACACGCTGTGTAGGGCAAGCATAGCTCTGCACGCCCTTCTTTCCTCTTCACCATTATCATCAATCTTTGGTATCTTCCATGGAATTCCCAAATCCTTTATATTGTTTCATTACAGCACCAGACAGCACGTGACAGTACAGTGACTAGACAGCACCACGCTATCTAGGGCAAGCATAGCTCTGCACGCCCTTCCTTCCTCTTCACCAATATCATCAGTCTTTGGTATCTTCCATGGAATTCCTACATTCTTTATATTGTTTCTTGTAAAAATGTTTCTAGATTTTTCGAAGAGGTCTAGTAACGAGACAGAGTAACGGTCGGTCTCGAAGAGTTCGATTTTTTTATTCAAATTGTCGTGTTTACTATTGCTTCTTCCACTCTTATTAGACACACTGTGTTATAATGCTTTACAATCATAATTCAACTTAATGTGAGCCATGAGTAAAAATAAACTTAAATATACTCTAAAATACTTTAAAAAAAAGTAAATCTGAAAAAAAAACACTTTTTTTTATATCTTATATACTATTTGTATATCTATTAGTACATACTTTACTATTAATATGATGTTATTAAGTATTTTTTATTTAATGTTCTATTTAAAAATTGTGAAAAAGCATGTATCCAATCTAGTTAACAAAGAATGCATATAATTTGTAATTATAAGCATATTCAATTGTATTTCTCAAGATTGCACTGTTGAGCTCCACAGGGGAGTGACAATCCTCCTTGCTGAGCCTGAGTATGATAGTACTGCGCATACCGAAAAGAGCAACTTTTGAGTGCTGTGGGGTAGGGACGTGGAAAGGGCTAGGGGAGACTTCGGTACCTTCCTTCGGATATCCTAACTTCTTCGAATTTCTGGGTTTTCTTTTATAAATTATAATTAGTTTTTGTTGTTATCGCCCAACCACAAAAAAAAAATGTATGTGCCTGTGCCATAGGGTAGTCACCCCCTTGTCGGGTCTAAGTATTATTTTTTAATGCCTTGCCAGAAGTTACCAGTACTTTAAATGTTATGCCAAATAGGGCTAAATAAGTAGTCTACTCTAGACTAAATAAGTGTTGACTAACATGCGAAACCATGTACTACCTTTTCAGAAACGACAATGAACGTTATTTGTGAATGGTGTTCAACAAATATTTATTGGTATCTAGAAGCTTGATCAGTAAACGCCCACTCCTGGTCAGGGGGTGCTTTCCAAATAAATATGTGTAAAAAATTCTCTGATGAAAAGTTACTTGTATTTGTACTTTTCAAGTGGGCTGAAAGGTCAAAATCCACTAAAAATACTGTAAACGGTTGTAAATTTTCACTGAAGCATTTTAGGAACTTTTTTTAACTTATCATAATATGTTTTTCTTGTAGAAATCAAAGATGTAAAGATAGGACTTATCGTAGCACATTTTACTTGTGCAATTTAAAAATGTAAGGATAAAATTCTAAGTCGGTTTTTGCGTGCCCGTGAAAAAGGCACCAGTATGCCCTATAATTGTTGTGAGGCTTCACTTCAAAGCGCTAAGAATATCTGTAAAAAAAAGTCTCACGTTCATTACTTAGTTGTTTTTAGGTTTATTCCACCGTCAAGATACATAGAATTCCACGTGTAAAAAAAAAAAGTTGACTCACTTCATAAAATCAAAATTAAGCTCTCGGTTAATATTAACATCGATCAAGTTTATACTAACACTACGGAGATGTAGCTTAGTCTACGGAGATTGTAGTACGATCTACGCGTCGGAGAGCGGGTTGGAGGAGGCGCCAAGTTCAGAGCTCTGTACCAAATCTTCTCATGGGCAAGATAGGAGTTTTCTTAACTGTATTGGTATCTAAGCTGTGTGCTGAATGAACCGTAATTAGGTCAAAAGATCAATATCGGGGGTTCGCTCTCTCTCAGAAATTATATGCAACAGATGGTGCGTGCCAAGCGTGACTGAACTGTGCTAAGCGTTTTGAGGACGATGACAAGCACGGTGGCGAGTAGTCGGCGCCCACTCGATCAATATTGAATATGTCCAATATTGAGATCGATGAACAATCCGATGATCGATGAACAATCCGATCGATGAACAATCTGTAGTGACAAACCAGAACCTTTTGCTTTACAAAGACTATATAAGTGGTCTTTCAAATACTAATTTGTTGACTTTCCAAAGTGGCTGATGTGGTTCTTTTGTATATTGAGATACGTATAATAAAACTGTCTCTCTCTTAAAAAAAAAGTAATTTGTAATACCCAAAACTGTCTTAGCCGAGTGGATTGGTGCGTTGGATGTAGGATCCTTTGTCCGAGAGGGCGAGGGTTCCAATCCTAGTGTACTCGATTACTTGGTTTGGGACGGGGGTGAGTAGCGTGACTCTGTAAGCTCAGCCAGAGTCGACCCAGCTCTAAAGGGGTATCTGGAGAAATCTTGGAAAGGTAAACAGGAAGGGTCTTCAAAAGCACAGGATGGTTGGCCCCCTACCCCCTTGCACTTCCTGGCTGAAGGGCCAAGAAACGGAGATCAGCATTGTCGATAGGGACTGTAAAGTCCGATGCCGTATTCTTTACCTTTTTACCTTTTTTTTTTTCAATACTAAACCTAAAAACCTAATTACGTCACGTCGTCTATCAGAAGATAAACCCTTGTTTAAAATTTTAGCACAAAACTTAACATTAAGCTTTATTTATTGCTATCAAATAATTCGTAATACTGTTTGGGCTTTAAATAATGTCCCTACCGGCGCTGCTCATCTCAGTTTCACGGAGCCAGCCATCTTCTCCTTTCGCGCACCATTCCCATTTACCTTCCCTAGATTTTTTTTTGGCACCTATTTATATCTGGGTCTACTCTGGCTGAACTTACAGAGTCACGCCATGGACCCCGTTCTAAACCAAGTAACCAGCGACATTAGGTCTGGGAGCCCTGTACCACCGGACAAAGAGTCTCAAGTCTAGCGCGCTAACCAATCGGCTAAGACGGCTAGCCGAGTAGCAAGCATAATATGACCACCATGTTTAAAATTCCATGTTTGTTCTTTTTTTTTCTTTTTTTATTATTTGCACGTGTGTCATCTCTGTGTTGAACCATGCTATACCGATGGGCTAATTCGCTTTCAACGTTGTTCCAACCCAAATAGATGAAAAGACCAAATTGGTGACGGACGAGTTAAACGTACTGAGACTGTTCATGATTTCTTTCGAACTTGCCTAGAGTCAGGTCATAATTCAGGGCTAGAGAAGGTTAAGTTGGAGTCTCTTTGAGTAGTGATGGTTGATGCAGAATGCAGAATTTGCTATTATTTTTATTTGATTATTTTATGTTTTATAATAGCTTTTATTATTTTGGTTTGGTTTAATTAAATAAGTCAGTATTTACGCGGACTTTTGCACGACCGTAAATCTTCATTGGTTTTTCTTCAGTGCAGAGGTATTGTTTATTTTATTTTATTATTTGTGAGTGTTAGAAAATATAAGTTGGAGTTGTTGTAACTTGTCGCATTAATAAAGATTTACCTTACCTTTGGGATTCAAAATGGTTCCTTTTGTCTGATGACATCTTGACATTTTTCATGCTTAATTTAGACCGTTTTTTTGTAATATTAAATGACTATTTTATACTATAAAAAGTTATCTGTTCGTTCACTTCAGTTTTTGTTTTATTTTTTAGGCGTATGAATGTAAATTGTCAAATGTCAGTTCTTCCCTAAATTTCCCTGACAAGGTGAGAAATTGGAGTGAGGGGAAGCAAATTTTTCTCAAGGTAGAAAAAGTACCAAAATCTCCTTCGGAATACTATCAAGTTGATATCTTCAAGCAGAATAGAGATGGGAATCTGGTATCATTGAGGACCCATATTGAACAGGATTGGTGAGCTTTTTTTTGGAAAGATGTTTCTGAAATAGCATAATATTTACGTAGATACCCTTAATGTTGCGAATTAGATCTTGAAATCTCGAACTCGAAAATGAATCATTTATGACTTTGCATGCAGGGTTGCCACAAACGACAATTTGTGTCCGTATTCGGGTAAGTTTTTTTGGTTGCCAAAAATTTTTCCAAAGTACCAGTTTTTCCTTCGAAATTCTATGATCTTGATATCTTCAAACATATTAAATATGGCAATGTGGTATCCTTTGGAATCCATCTTAAAAGAATTGTGATTTTTTTAAAGATCTTTCTGAAACAGCCTAGTTTTTACCTAGATATATATCTATCTTAAGTGATATAGAAAAAGTAAGATCTTCTAAAATAATTTAGAAAAGAAATAATTCATCACATTGCATGCAGGGTTGCCGCCAACGGCCATTTGTGTCTAAATTTGGGTTTTTTCTTGCCCAAAGTTTCCCAAAGCACCAGTTTTTCCTTCAAAAGTCTATGGTCTTGGTATCTCTAAAAACATTAAATATGTTAAATTAAACATTTAACTTAAACATTTAAATTAAACATCTCTAAAAACATTAAATATGTATTACATTAAAAATATTTTTGAAATTGCCCAGTCTTTACGTAGATATTATTCATATTATTTAAAATAATTGGGAAAAGTATTTAGATAGGTCTTCTAAAATGTCTATTTAGAAAACAAATAAATCATCACATTGCTTGCGGGGTTACCACCAACAACCATTTGTGTCTGAATTTGGGTTAGTTTTTCTTTGCCAAAGTTTTTCCAAAACACCAGTTTTTGATTCGAAAATCTATGTTCTTGCTACTTTCAAATGCTGTAAATATGATATCTGGTATCATTTGCAACCCATCTTGAGCAAGTCTGTCGATTTTTTTTTTTTTTTTTTTTTTTTTTTTTTTTTTTTTTTATGAAAATGTGTTTCTAAATTAGCATAGTCTCTATGTAGATATTATTCATGTAACTTTAAGTAATATTAGAAAAGTAAGGTCTTCTAAAGTGTCTTATTAAAAAACAAATAAACCATCACATTGCATACAGGGTTGCCGCCAACAACCATTTGTAACCGTATTTGGGCATGTTTAAAGTGTCGGCATTTTTTTTACATAATTTATAAAATTAGGTGGTTTTGGAGAAATTTCTCTACGTAGCAACTTCGTGGAGTAATGGTAGCCCTGAGTTTAGAAACTAGTAGAGATCTTAGATTAAAGACATTAACGTAGAATTAACCAACATTTTAAATGAAAATTGGCTTTATTTCAACTTCATTTTTTAGCATATCTTTTTAGCTTAATATTGTATTTCTGGTAGAATACCTTTTTAAAATTAAAATATTTGCTCAGGTGGGCCTTCAGAACTAGGAAGGATTTTTACAACATCCACTACCTCTTTTAGAAAATACCGGCTCTCCACTTTTCTGAACTTCTAAACTGAAGTTTTGCATTGATGACAGTGGAAGAAAGCGGCCGACACTCTATTTACCATTTCATTTACCAAGTTTACCTTTACATTTACTTCTTGTTGTGAGGAAGGATAATTTATATAGAAGATTTGGGCGTAAGACTCTTTCTTATTCTGGGGTTTTATGTATCCCCACGTCCCCCTCCCCAAAAATAAAATTATCATTAGTCCCTGAAATTATCTTAAAGGCAAGAATTAAAGTCCTGTTATTTTTTACCCTGGTCAAACAGTTCGTGGTTACAAACTGTAGTAAGGAGCGACCCGGCTCAATAGTAACAGAAACCTTAAAAAATAGAATTTTGATAGCAATACCTACATCAAAAGCATTGCATTTAAATGCCGATTTTAAATATATAAGTTTCATCAAGATTAGTCTTACCCATCAAAAGTTACGAGCCTGAGAAAATTTGCCTCATTTTAAAAAAATGGGGGAAACACCCCCTAAAAGTAATACAATCTTAACGAAAATCATACCATCAGATTCAGCGTATCAGAGAACCCTATTATAGGAGTTTCAAGCTCCTATCTACAAAAATGTGGATATTCGTGTTTTTTGCCAGAAGACAGATCACGGATGCGTGTTTATTTATTTATTTTTTTTCCAGGGGTGATTGTATCGACTCAGTGGTCCTAGAATGTCATTGGAGGGCTCATTCTAACGGAAACTAAAAGTTCTAGTGTCCTTTTTAAGTGGCCAAAAAATTGAAGGGCACTTAGGCCCCCTCCCATGCTCATTTTTTCCCCAAAGTCACCGGATCAAAATTCTGATATAGCAATTTTATTCACCATAGTCGGAAAACCTAATAACTATGTCTTTGAGGGCGACTTACTCCCCCACAATCCCCGTGGGAGGGACTGCAACTTACAAACTTTGACCTGTGTTTACATATAGTAATGGTTATTGAGAAGTGTACAGACGTGTCAGGCAGTGCTTCCATTGTCCCCGAATTTTCGGGGATTTCCCCGAAAATTGAGAAAAATCCCCGACAAAAAATGTCGTTCCCCGAATCCCCGAAAACTCCCCGAAAATCTTTCTTTTTCCATGATCTACTCGAAATAGAGTTAGTGGAAGGCTCACTGTTCGTTCCACAATTTTAATATTGTTTTGCAACTTTATACTATGGTACGCTGGCGAACGTATGATATTGAAAAATATGAATCGGAATTGAGCTTATAGTTTGGAAATTCAAATCTTCTAAGCATTGGAAAGTTCAAAATTAACCGGTCGGATATAATATCTTCTGCTTCAAGTTATAATTATCTCGTGAGTATTGGTGATTCTTCGTATTTCCTTGATTATTTTACCATACTTACACTTCAGACAATTGTGATTGCAGCTGAATGCTTCAGTTACCTAACCAGGGTCTACCTGGTCCCACCCAAAATTTCCATCCCCCCTACTCTCAACCTCTATTTGGAATCCTCCCTAAAGGACAAAGTGCAACAATATATACGCAAGCACCAAATGTTTGGTGCTTTGGAAGAAAAAGGGAGGTATATTGTATATCAGTACTATTGCAGAGTCCTTCAGTGTTATAAGTCCCAGGAATATGAACACACTCAAAAAGAATGTAGAGCTAAAGAGTCAGTCAGTCTGTTTGAGGTGCTCAGAGAAACACCAATCAGACCAGTGCCCATTGAAAACAATAGAAAACGAAGTGCCTCTGCGAAATTGGACTGATTTCTGTGCCGACACAACAAACTCAATGATGGGATGTCGTAATTCGGTAGCAAAGCTGATCATTGACAATTATCCGTGGGTGGTAGTTGTCAAGTGTGGTTGCCACTCCATTCATCTGTGTGCCTGCAAGAAGCTTACCAAAACTCTGGAAGACTTTTGTAGCAACGTATATAGTCATTTCTCTATGAGCGCTAAGCGAGTTGCAGTACTGAAAGAATTTCAAGATTTCTCGGCTACACCAGATCACAAAATTCTAGCCCCTGGACAAACCCGGTGGCTGTCCCTCCATGCATGTGTGCGAAGAATCCTTGAACAGTGGAGCTCATTGTCCCTCTATTTCACTACTGCCAATTTTGATGACCCCACTCATTGCAACAAACTTGCCCTTAGTGCTCTGAAAAATCCTTTTATGAAGGTTCTATTGATGTTAGTTGACTACGCTCTAGGCCTTTTGAACGACTTTAATGTATTGTTTCAATCGAAGTCACCAATTTTCTATAGGCTGAAGACGGAAATACTTAAGCTTATTGCAACCTTGGCTATAAACTATATGGATGGAATCTACGTCAGAAACTGTACTGATCTTTAGGCTCTTGACATAACAGACGAGAGCCATTTTGTTGACGTTCAGAAGGTCTATCTCGGGTATACTGCGGAAGAGGAGTTGGCATCCTTGGTCTCGTCTAGTCCAGATATCTCACAGTTGGAGGTGAGGAAGGTCTACATAACAGGAAGAGACCTTTTACAAGGAGGCCATTATCCAGATACAGAGACGCTTTACGTTTGAATGTGACGTTTATGAGTTCACAAGTCTACTTGATCCTGTCAATTCCCGAAACTTGAACCCACCTAGCTTAGCAAATTTTCTAAGAAGTCGTGGGTTGCCTTCGTGGAACAAGGCTCTAATTGACAGGGAATGTATTGTTTCAATCGAAGTCACCAATTTTCTATAGGCTGAAGACGGAAATACTTAAGCTTATTGCAACCTTGGCTATAAACTATATGGATGGAATCTACGTCAGAAACTGTACTGATCTTTAGGCTCTTGACATAACAGACGAGAGCCATTTTGTTGACGTTCAGAAGGTCTATCTCGGGTATACTGCGGAAGAGGAGTTGGCATCCTTGGTCTCGTCTAGTCCAGATATCTCACAGTTAGAGGTGAGGAAGGTCTACATAACAGGAAGAGACCTTTTACAAGGAGGCCATTATCCAGATACAGAGACGCTTTACGTTTGAATGGGACGTTTATGAGTTCACAAGTCTACTTGATCCTGTCAATTCCCGAAACTTGAACCCACCTAGCTTAGCAAATTTTCTAAGAAGTCGTGGGTTGCCTTCGTGGAACAAGGCTCTAATTGACAGGGAATGGCGTGAACAGAGCACTGTATCTTTGGCGGGTTTAGACATATGTACGATGTCCGTGGAAGAGTATTGGAAGTTTATCTGTAAGCAGACATACCCATGTGGAAAGCCGAGGTTTGAAAACCTAAGAAAGGTTTTAGACTACTGATTTTAGTACTGATTACTAGATTACTAACTATAGTACTAGATTACTAATGAGCTCTTGTCGCGTGCAAAAAGTAACCAGTTATTTTTTCCTATTGAATGTGTCTGGACTTCTAAATTAGCATAATGTCTAATGAGAAAGAAAGACTTAATGCTTAGTTCATAATGCTTTGCTAAATTATTTATCGCGAGCGCTCCAAGCAAATAAGACTGATGAAATTTGCGAAAAGGCAGTGGGAATTTATGACAAGGATACGAGTATAAAAGCAAAGGATACACTTTGGCACTATTCGAATGCTTCGAGTCGCAACGCTGCTCGCCAAAAGACTGCCGATAATGTGTTAGATATGCTGAAACTGATCCAGTTATGTAAGACTAACCAGATCAAATTGCCGAAAATCGTAATCTTTGATCCTACGGAGGTCCCAACTACGCCTGATGAATTGAGTGCTATTGTTACTCAAAAAGTGACAAAAATCTCCAATAATTTGAAGGACTTTATTGAAAGTGAGAAAAAAGCCCTTGCAGCTGAGAAACTTGCTACATCCATGAATCAATTAGTGACTCCACCGGCCAAGCCTTCCTATGCAGTTATTCTCAAGAAGCCCCCCTTAGACCTTGAAAAGCCTGACTCCCGTAAAGCTTATCTGGAGCATGTTTGTGGAGAAGCTAGTGGGAATATAATCGAGCTTCGTCCCAGTAGAGACGCCTGGAAAGTAGTCACAAAGGATAAGAGGTGACGAACCTAATATATCACGCGTAACCGGGAATAACCCTGAAGTCGAGCATAAACTCCAATGCCCCTCCTTTTTCGGTATTATCCGTTATGTTCCTGAAGATCTGGATGAAAATAGCCTATATGATCTGATTGCCAACTGTTTGAAAGCAACTCAAATCCGAAACACCCATTCGTTCAGCTTCTTTTTGAGTCTAAAGAGGACCTCGAGTCTTCTATTCGCTTTCCGCCCATCATAGGGTACGAAAGACTCCCCATTAGTATATTTCAACGCTTGCCACCCCAATGCTTTTCTTGCCAGTCATATGGTCATTTTGCGTCTGCGTGCTCAGGTACCTGAAAATGTTCCAAGCGTGGTGAAGCTGGCCACTCCACAACCAAAGATAATCCTTGTACCAAGGCACTTAAGTGTGCTCTTTGCAATTTCTCCGACCACCCATGTTACACTTTTAAATGTCCTGTCGCTCAGTCTCTTCTTAAGAATTCCAATGCCTGAAGAAACCTTAAAAATTGTATCGTGGAACGTCAATGGGAAAGTTCTACCGAGACATCACCTACTGTCTGAACTTTGCTTGCGGTTTGACGTGGTGGGTCTTCAGGAACACTTCTTGTCAAGCGATAGTTTGTTGGACTGTTGAACTGTTGGAGTTCACGTCTTCTCATAATCTGTTTTTCCACCATGCTAAGTCCACTCGCGGTGGGCCTTCAGGTGGTTTGGCCCTGATGATACGGAAAGAGCTACTTGGTAATCTAGTTGCTAAGTCTGATAGTTTCCTTGCGGTTGAAGTTTCGAATGTGGTCATATTCGTCATTTATTTTCCTACTAATTACCGTAATGATATGTCTGAGAGAAAGTTCTCTCCCACATGTACATCTATTGCCACGCTAGTATCAAAATATGATGATGAATGCCTAAGTTGTCTTCTGTTTGGTGACCTTAACTGTGAACTGTTTGACCCTCAAAACAATAGATCTCAGATCTTGCTCCATGCTTGTCCAAGTCTCACCTATGTTGGAAATGATCGTGATTTTACGTACATCCATCACTCTGGTTCCGTGTCTCAGTTGGACTATTTCTATTGTTCTTCTATGATTAAAACCACCTCTAATACTACGGTTCTTCTTGATTACTCCATATCCGACCACATGCCGATCTGTAATTCTTTTCAAATAAAGCCCTTGCCGCAAACTTCACCCACAAATTCCCCAACTAAATGGTTATTCAGCCTCAACTGGGAAGCAGCTAACATCGATTCCTACCAGAGTTATGTGACTGCATACTGTCGAAGATCCGAATTCCTTTCGCACTTCTATGTTGTCCGAATATGACAGTAGAATCAGAAAAAACCATCCTACTAAACATCTACTGTTCTGAGATAACGCATGCTATCCATACAGCTGAGAAAACTGCAGTTCTGGTCCACGAAATTCGCCACGGCACGGAAGTGCGTAACTGGCGGAATAATCCTAATCTCCTGGCCGCATGTAATTCAGCAAAATTCTGGCTACATTTATGGGTAGACTATGGGAAGCCGCGCTCTAGAGTAGTTTCAACGCTGTTCGTATTTACATGAAACGTTAATTTTTCAAAGCCATCGCACAGCATAAGGCTAACGAAATTGCCCGTACCAGCGAGATTGTCGATAATTCGCCTCTTGCTTTATGGCATCTTCGATCTAAGAACAAATCTTCCAATGGCCCGCCCTGCATGCCAGAAAAAGACTGGTGTGACTAAGTCAGAGACCTATATTTAGCCCCTAATTCCTACCTAGATAACACCTTTTGCCAGGCCCTCGATTAGGAGCTTCAGTTTGCAGTTAAGGATATTGGTGTCCTGGTCACTCCGTCCTTGATGCGTTCCAAAATTGATAAGGTAAAAAAAAGAAATCTAAGGGCATCGATGGTATATCTGGTACCCATTTAAGCTTTGACAACAATATTCTCCTAGAGCACCTTTCTCTGCTATTTCAAATGATTCCCCGAAAGTTCCCCGAATTTTGAAGACTTGTCCCCGAAAACTCCCCGAATTTTTTAAACTTGTCCCCGAATTATGAGATTCGAGAGTGGAAGCCCTGGTGTCAGGGGGTATTTTTTGGTTTGAGGGGGAGAAGTAGAGGGGGTTTACATGGAAGGATCTTTCCATGGAGGAATTTGTCATGGGGGAAGAGAATTTCAATGAAGGGGTCGCAGGATTTTCTAGCATTGTTAAAAAAAAGAGGAAAAAATAAGTATGAAAAATTTTTTAAATGAAAGTGAGGAGTGGCATTAAAACTTAAAACTAACAGAATTATTACGCATATGAGGGGTTTACCTCCTCGTAATACCCCGCTCTTTACGCGACAGTATTTTTAGTAATTTCAACTATTTATGCTAAGGCTTTTGTGATTCAGGGGTCATTTTTAAGGAATCGGGACACAAATTAATCCTTAGTGTAAAGAGTGAGTTATTGACGAGGGGGTTAACCCCCTCATATACGCAATTAATACTTAAGAATATTGAAGTTCGTTACGTAAGTTAATTGCTAAGTTACGTATATTTTTTTTTACTAATGAAAACGTTCGTAAAAAATTAAAATTTCTAGTTGCCTTTTTAAGTAATCAAAAAATTGGAGGGCAACTAGGCCTTCTCCCTCGCTCCTTTTTTTCTCAAAATCTTCCGATTAAAACTATGGGAAAACCATTTAGCCAAAAAAAAAATTAACATGTAAATTTCGTTTTAATTATTTATGTACGGAGAGCCAAGATCAAAACGTGCATTAATTCAAAAACGTCCAGAAATTAAACAAAAAAAAAACAAGTTTTTTCAATTGAAAGTAAGGAACGACATTAAAACTTAAAACGAACAGAAATTACTCGGTATATGAAAGGGGCCTTTCCCCCTCAACGCCCCGCTCTTTATGCTAAAGTTTTTTACTGTTTTAAAAAATAGTGTTAAGAGAAAGATTCACACTTTAGCGTAAATAGCGGGGCGTTGAGGAGGAAAGGCCCCTTTCATATACGGAGTAATTTCTGTTCGTTTTAAGTTTTAATGTCGCTCCTTACTTTCAGTTAAAAACTTGTTTTTTATTTGATGTCTAACCATAACAGGTATTTGAAATCTTACCTTGTTGTCGAGTGATGCACTGCAAGCAGGTTGTGGATACAACTTTTTGTCTTTTCATTTTTTATTCTTGAGTCAGCATGGTGGTTTAGCGGGGGAGGGGGGTAAATTCCCCTTTGATTTTTTCTCTCCCTAGATTGATAATAAATTTTATTTTAGTATTTCCATGAAAAACAATTTTTTCTGTACTGAATGAAACAAATAAAAACTAGAACAAAATTACCCCCTCCCTCTAAGATTTTCAAAAGCATACCCCCCCCCCCCCGTTTTTAATTTTTCTAGATTGACGCCCAGCCCTTGCGAATTGATACTGAAACTTCAGCTGTCAAATTATTTTGCCTGAATTATAGTCAACGACTGACGATTGACCGTGGTATTTTTAATCTTTATATTATTTTTTTAAGGTATCATTTTGAAATAAACTCTACATTTGCTTACTCATTCTTTTCCTTCTAGAAGGATGTTTTCTTTTACGAGAAAGTTGGTTTTTCGTTCTAGTAAACAAATTAAATAAAAAAAAAGTAAAAATACAAATTACTTAAAAATATTTTTTTCTTTGCATTTGAGAAAAAAAATACTTTTTTGGGGGGGGGGGGGGGGGGCTTTCTTTCAATAGTTGCTCGAAATATGTGTACTTCTCTTTTGTCAAAAATGGAAAAATTTGATATTTCTGATGAAATAGATGTTGTATCTCCTGGTGTAATGCCAACTACTAATTTAAAGTTATTATCTTTGTTTTGTTTTTAGATTAATAGAATATATTAAATGTTTAACATGAGATCCAAAATGCTTTTATTTAACATATCTGCTTTGGATATAAATAGTCGAATGCAGAGTTCATAAAATTTTTCTATTTAAAAGTGCTACTTCTAATAAATCACTGCAGCACCAAGCCACCCGAGGCCACAACTGTACACTCTCCACCCCAATCTATTCAAAGCCACACTCTTTATCTCCTCCCGTGAAGTTTCATTTCTCAATAAATCCTTACTTGTAAAATGTTTGTCACGTCATTGTATTCTAGCCGTGTGCAGTATGGACTTTGAAGCCCGGAGGAGGTGTACATGGCTTTTCGGTGGGTTTAAACTAATTGGCTGTCATAGGATTTCCGCTAGAATACATTTGCCCCTAACAGATAGCGAAAAAAGCACATTTTTTGGTAATCTCTCATCCTTTATCTGTAAAACATCGCCTAGTCATCTCAATTTTTCTTTTGATATAGCCCTAGAAAGTGCGATTGAACTACATGTTTTGCACTGCTTGTCGAACTGTGTCTTCGTAAACTTAAAAATGTTTAAATCTTTAAAACAACCTTGTCTTTTTTGTTAGCCATCGACGCTTTTTTTTTTTTATGGGGTTTGTCGAGTCTTCCCCTGCGACTAAGTCTTGGGAATAAAATCTCATTAATGGTTTGGGATTGGGCTTCAGAGCATGGTTGTCTGAGGTGAAGAACAAATAGTATAAAATCTGCCTTTTTTTGGGTAGTAAGATTGTGGATCTTTTTGGTTACCCCTTGTATTTAGGCTATCATTCTAAGGCACCCCAGAAACTCAAAGTTCTCAAGATCCTACTTTAAGGCTATTCCATATGTGGCGAAGATTTTGTTTGTGAATTTCAATGCGATTCATAGTAGCTCTGTTCCATGGGAAAAGACAGATAGTAGATTTTTAGAAAAAAATTAATTTCTTTAAGAGAAAAAATAAATCCTAGAAAAAATATGTTCGTATTCACATAATTCGGATCACTGCCGTTCATTTAGTGGTCCGTATCCTTACGTTTTGACTTTTGCGCTCTCTCTCTCATTTCAGCGATTAGCTATTTATATAGTTTAACTTATTCTAATTTTTGAAAATGTGGTACTTTTTTAGGATCAAAAGAGTTCTTCCAACACCTGCTCTCCAGAGAGCTGGGTCGTCTAGTAAGTCGTCTACACCCTCGCCAACATCTTATCTAGTCGGTACGTTGTTTGTTTTATGATAATTACTCAGTGGCTTATGCGCAAAGGATTTTCTTTCTGCTGAAATGTTTTTATCGCCTAAAGTTACAAGTAACAGCTTGTTGTGACAACTCTTAAGACATTAATAATAATTGACTGGAAATTTGGGATTTATGTGTGGTATTTAAGATGTCGTGAATTATCTGTAGTTTTTAGTTAACTTAGGTGTAACATGTCTTATATCATATAATGCATTCCCATCCTCTTCAAGTTATTTTTGATTTTCTTAAATTGAAAGAAACCTCGAATTTTTGGGGGTGCAAAACTTGATTAAACTCCCCGGTTTTTTTTATGTATTTTTTTCTCTTTTGCTGAAATTTAATATCAATTTATACGCTATACGAAAATGAAAGAAATGTTTTTATGGTGAATATAAGGTATAACATACTTGAAACAAAAGTTGTAAATTTTTAGAAGCAAAGTTTTAAATTTCTGGATGAAATTTTTCTGTAGCCTATATAAATTTGTTTCTTACTCTCTTGGTTAAAAACGTCCGTCTTCGAAAGTTATGATCTTGTGTGCTATAAAAGCAGTGTGATCTTTATAGTTGATTACTCCGTAGCTATTATCTGCTCTCGAGTCTATATCTGCCACTTGCGCAGTCTAATGCGTTTTTCACCATCTCTCGGTTAATTTTTCTTCTAAATTTTTAGTTTAATTTTAAAAAAATTCATTAAAATTTTAGTTTAATCAAAAAAAATCCGTAGCTCATGTTGTCAACTCTGCCTTTAACCCTTGCAGAATCTAATGTTGTTGTTATTTTTGGCGTGCAAATTGATTTGTTGCAGCTTTTGTTCATCTGAACTCCGTCGTTGATTCTTGGATGTTTTTGTTTTCTCTTCTTTTTTTCAAGTTGATTTATTGAAGCTGCGCCTGTTCTTAACGCTGCTTCTACTTCTTCCACATACGTAGTCTAATTTTATTGCTTTTGTTTCCCTGCTTTCTTAGTTCAAAATGTTTCTTTTTCGAAACTTGAAAAGACCGCAACCAAGAGCTATATTGCAGAGTTTTCAAGCCTTCCTCTACAAATGCTTTTTTTCGCGAAGAAAGATGGGGTTTGTTTGTTTTTCCCTAGGTTGGTCGCATAAGGTCTGTAGTCTATAATTGTAGGTAGACATAAATCACTCAGACATAAATTGAAATTTTTAATATCCTTTTTAGTATCAGAGAAACTTGTGCCACTGAAAAGGAGGCTAAGAAAATCTGTTTTTTTGTGTTTTTTGGGCATAAATTGTTTTACAAAGATCTTTCTTGATGTTTTCGGAAAGTGTACGAGATGCATCCTTTGCTTTTAAGGCTTATAGTATATATTCAGGCTTAGTTGTTCGAAAACCTATTCCCAATGGTTTTGTATGTGACCAACACGGGACCCAGAGATCGAATCACGCTGCAGGAATGCACTGCAGGGCCGACGCAGGGACCTTAGTAGTCAAGAAGCGTCGTTAATTCTTAAATAATAATAATAATATGTGACCAACCTTTGGTTCCCATTGATGTGATTTCTTTTTATCGCAAAACTGCTCGTGGATAACAGAAAATCGCAAGTGTTCACACAGAAACGGTTCACTATAGCTTTTGATCCGCAAAATTATTATGATATGTTTAAAAAGCAAATGCAGAGGAATGGGCTAAATCAAGTTCTAGAAGCCAAGAAAACATTCCAAGGGCCAATCTGTGAACGGCCAAGTGTTGTTTGTCAAATATTAATGAAAACTTCTGATAAACATGATTAGTTTCTCAGTTGTTTGCAATTTTTGGCTCTACAAAGCTACAATGCGATTTTCAACGTCTCAGTAGAAATATTTCAACACAGCCGTTGAACCGTTGTGACGCATTGACATGTAGAAAAAAAGCGGAAGAAATTTGACGAATCGCGCCAAACCCGCCGTTTAAACGTAAAATCGTATCAGTGGGAACCCAGGGTAACCCAGGTGTAAAATGCTATTAACTCCAAAACCTTCTTTAGCTGACGGGTTCATCCTCTCTTCCTTATAATCTGAGAAAATGTTGCATTTTTTGTTGCATTTTAACATTTGAGGTTAGTTTTAATAAATTCACGGCAGTAGAAACATCAAAGCTAAGCTTTAGCATAAATGTTTTCCTTTCCAGTCTGTCTTTGTTGTTTTATATATTTTATAAATTGTTGTTTCGCGAAACAACAATTTCAGCGCAAAGACCACAAATAATTGTTTTCTTTAGCCTCTTTTTCTGTGACACAAATTCTTTATTTTTATAAAGACAATCTTTATCTTTATAAAGGCAATGTATTTACCTCTATTCTTGCGCCATTTTGTGGCACACAACAACAATTTCAACTCAAAGAGCGCCAAAATACTGGATTTTTTTTAGCTTCACCTGCTTTCAACTCCTCGAGGATGCTTTAACAGGAGGATGCGTACCTGTGTTGCTTTTACAGTGCTTCTCACTAATTGCAGTAATTGTATTAGCACAGGGTTGTATCCAGGGGTGAGGGGCTTGGACCTGGGCTCCCCCGAAATCCAAAATATTTCCGAATTTCTTGATACATTAAATTCAAACTATCAAATGATATTTCAAACTATCAACAAAAAAATATTATCAAAGAAAAAAAATCGTGCGAAAGTGCCTGTTTGACAAGGAGTGTTTTGTCAAATAAATCACCAAACAGGGCAGAGTAGAAGAATATGATACTATGCATAAATAGTATTACGGTGGTTACAACTCTAAACTATCCTTGGAAATCTATTGGCTACTTTGAAGCTCAGCCAACTTAAATAACTTTTTTTGCCGGTCCAAGTAAAAAAAAAAATAAGAAGGTAAGGGATACAGTACTAGACCCTTAAAGTCCATACCGGAGGTGCTGGTCTCTGTTTCAAGGTCCTTCAACCAGGAAGTTTAATTGGGGGCATGCTACCCTGTGCTTTCGCAAACCCTTCCTACTTACCTTCCCCAGATCTCTCCAGGCAACTATTTGGGTTGGGTTGACTCTACCTGGGCTTACAGAGTCAAGCCACTGACTCCCGTCCCAAGCTAAATGAACTGACAAACAAACAAACTGATGTATGCATCAATAATATTAACATGTTACTAACGACTAGTTAGTTTTATAAGGACTTTTTTGGAATGCAACACGGTCTCAAGAATAATTTTCATGTCAGAGTTTTTCACTCAGTCATTTTACTGGCTTCGTTCAAATATATATGAGCTGAAAGTACTACTACTGACGACTACATCACCAAGCCGTCGGTAGCCAACACCGTCACGCATGCTCCTCCTCCATCCGAATCTATTCAAAGCCTTCCTCTTTACACCCTCCCACTAAATTTCTATTTCCCTTCAATCTTTCCTTGAGAGATTCTCCCATCCCATTTGGAAATGACCTGCTTCTTGCTTGGCCCTAGACGGTTGACCCTCGAGGATAATTTCTGGTGATATGTCATAAGGAAATATGGAATTTAAGCTGAAAGTAATGTAAAAGAAACTATTTTGAGATACATATGAATCATCTCACCGTTTTAGGATCACATCACTTTCAGTCACTTTATGTTTTGTTTTTTAGAGTGAGAAACGGGGATACACGTATATCAGGAAAAAGATAAATAAAAGTTAAAATAGGGATAAAATGTTTTTAATAGACAGTGATATATTTCACAGAAAATACTAGATATTCCGGTCACATATGCAGTGACCGCCATCAGTAGTAATATGTCATCAGTCTTCGAGATTATCTACGCCAGACAAAAGAAACTTCTAAAAAAAAATTTGAATAAAATTTTAAAATTTAAAAATAGGTTAGAGAAGTCATAGTTCTTTTGGAGTTTAAGAGTATAATGCTTTTACAAATACGAATTTGGCTGAAAATGTTTGGCCAGTTTTGAATTACATCATCTAAATTTACTATGTTTTTCAGTGAGTCGTTCTTATTACAGCATACCATAATTTCTTTAATTATCATTATACCATTATTTATTTAATTTATCAATGCTATAATTATGACTTTAGTACTATAATATAAATTTAATGGCTAGGAAGTTCAAAGAACGACAGATTGTAAATACACATTGTTATAACAAATTTAAATAGCTAGTACAAAAATTAATATCTCGGGTGTCATAGATTCGGGTCCCACTGAGGACGCATTTTAATATAAAATTATCGTGGTTGAGATTGAAGATGAAGATTTTGAATTACAGCGTCTAAATTCACTGTATTTTTGAGTGAACCGTTCTTATTATACTATACCATACTTTATTTAATTATAATTTTACTATCATTTTTTTAATTTACTAATACTACAATTATGTCTTTAGTACTATAATATAAATTTAATGGCAAGGGAGTTTAAAGAACGACAAATAATAATAGCAAATTGTAATATCAGATTTAAATAGTAAGTTCAAAAATTAGTATCTCGGGGGTCGTAGGTTCGGGTCCCACTGATGACGCATTTTAATATATAATTGTCGTGGTTGAGATTGAAGATGAAGATTAGTTGTGAACTAGAGCGTCTAAGTTGTGTTGCGAGAGCAACACATTGGTTTTGTCGTGTTTTTTTCTAGCACCCCGATTTCAGCTTATTCCTAGAAAGTGGTAATGGTTTAACCTCTGCAGTTTTTACGGAAAGTGTGGACGTTGGGCCGGATTGATGAATATGACTTTTCATTTTGGAAAGATTCGTAGAACTCTTGCCTGTGGCCAAAAACCTATTGTTTCAACCCATTTCTGTTCGTGATTTCATCTGAGTTTATCATTCGGTTTTTCGCACTTGGGATTGCGGTAGAGAAATGTATTAGATATGCCTCTTTTAAAATTAAAATTTCTCGCATTGCTAAAGAAATTAGAGTTTATCCTTTGCTCCTTTCTAAGTGATGACGCTAGAAACTTCGCCTGTGGCAAAAAAGTCAACTTTTCAACTAAGACAGATAGATTTTTTTGACGGCAGTCAATAGCTCTTGATGAGCTGATCAAAGTATGTGTCTTCCATTTTTTGGTAGAAAAATTCCTTCGTGAGATATACCAGTTTGAAAGTTTAAAGGGATTGACAACTTCAGTAGTAAGGAACATACTGAAACCAAAAATAGGCCGATACCAATTGTGAGACATATAAGGGAGTTTTAAGCAATAGTTGGCTGTCAGCTCATAATCATTTTCGGTAATGAGGCGTTCGCAACTTTTGCTAGTTGGTGTACCTATTATTTGTCTCCGGTGTATTTGATGGTAAGACCAATTTGGTTCCAGTGGTAAGACATGCAGGGGACTTGTAATCAATAATCAGCTGTTAGGCCACAATCATTTTCAGCGATGAGGGGTTTGCAGCTTATGTGAGTTGGTGTATCTAGTATTTATTTTAAGATTATTACAGATTAACAACTTCAACGTTTAATCGAAGCGAGGAAACAAAACCAAAGTGCTGCTTTCGCAACACTTTACTCGGCAAAGCCGAACAAAGGTTGCCGCAACACCTCACGTTGCCCGTGCAACTTAGATCTAATTTACTATGTTTTTGAGTGAACAGTTCTTATTATACTGTACTATAATTTATTTAATTATAATTATACTATTATTTGTTTAAGCTACTAGTAATGTAATTATGTCTTTAGTACTATAATACAAATTTAATGGCAAGGGAGTTCAAAGAACGACAAATTTTAATAGCAAATTTAAATAACAAGTATAAAAATTAATTTCTTGGGGGTCGTAGGTTCGGGTCCCACTGAGGACGCATTTTAATATAAAATTATCGTTGTTGAGATAGAAGATGAAGATTAGTTTTGAATTACAGTGTTTAAATTTACTATGTTTTTGAGTGAATAGTTCTAATTATACTATTATCTGCTTAACTTACTAAAACTGTAATTATGCCTTTAGTACTATAATATAAATTTAATGGAAAGAGAGTTCAAAGAACGACAAATTTTAATAGCAAATTTAAATAGCAAGTATAAAATTAGTATCTTGGGGGTCGTAGGTTAAAGGTCCCACTGGGGACGCATTTTAATATAAAATTATCGTGGTTGAGATTGAAAATGAAGATTAGTTTTGAATTACAGTGTCTAAATTTACTATTTTTTTTGAGTGAACAGTTCTAATTATACTATTATTTGCTTAATTTACTAATACTGTAATTATGCCTTTAGTACTATAATATAAATTTAATGGCAAGGGAGTTCAAAGAACGACAAATTTTAATAGCAAATTTAAATAGCAAGTACAAAAATTAGTATCTTGGGGGTCGTAGGTTCGGGTCCCACTGAGGACGCATTTTAATATAAAATTATCGTGGTTAAGATTGAAGATGAAAATTAGTTTTCAATTACAGCGTCTAAATTTACTATGTTTTTGAGAAACCTTTCTTGGACTGCCGCTTTGTTATATCTACTATTGACATCTGAGAAAACACGAGATGTTTTCTTTTCTAGCTTTTTTTTTATTCTGAACATGTACTATAGGTCTTAAAACCAAAGGATGTATCTCATGCTTTCTTTGAAAATATCTAGAAAAATTTTGGTTCAGGTTCAAGTATTTTCAAATAAATGTACTGATAAAAACATCTTGAGCCCGGAAAATAGCAAAATTGTTTAGATTAAGCGTTCAAAAACACGACTAAATGATCAGATATAATGGAAACACTGATCATTTACTCACTTTTAAAAATTACTTTTAGTTAATTTTGAAAAATGAAATAAAAAGAATCAAAAACTCTTCCAAAAGGTGGCCACTCCCGACCCCATCCACTCATGCTTCCAGGGAAAATAACAAATTTGAAATAAAAATGGTATAAACGTCAATTGGTTGGATTCATTATAAGAATTTGGCGAGATAATATAACTTTTACTAACTAAAAAATAACACGACGTGGCCGCCTGCTGGGTCTTTCATTCGACTTAACATAGCGACGAAATCCTATTACAATTTAATGCTTTGTAATTCGTTTACGTTATCTTTTTAAGATTAGTAGAAGTTTAATATAAACATTATTAATACCAATTATAAAGTAATTGGGAAAGAGGTCCAAAAAGAAAAATGTATCAGTCTATAAAAAAAAAATGAACTACCTCGGACTGTGGATATAAGCTTAACCTCCAGCGTGTGTGTGGATATAATCTCAACCTCAAGTATGTATGGATGTAAGCTCAACCTCAGTTTGTTAGCTGCTGAACAGCTGCATATCCAAAATAATTTTACAATAAGATAATATAATAAAATATAATAATTTTAGCGTGTGTTTAGACGTTGTAATAAAAATAGCATAAATAACAATAGATAAAAATTTAATAAATTATAATTTAATTATTAATATAATATAATAAAATAATAATAATTTTTAGTGTATGTTTAGACGTTTGAATAAAATATATATATATATATATATATATATATATATATATATATATATATATATATATATATATATATATATATATATATATATATATATATATATATATGTACAGTATATACATATATATATATATATAATACATATAAAGTAAAACAGTTCAAAATAGAGACGAAACCTTTTTATTGACAGTGAATAGATATAAAATTATTTAACTAGATATTTCGAACACATATATAGTGTTCATCATCAGCAGTGAAACTGCTGATGATGAATAGTTTTACTGCTGATGATGAACACTGTAAATGTGTTCGAAATATCCAGTTAAATAATTTTATATCTATTCACTGTCAATAAAAAGGGGTTTTAACCCCTGTCAAATATGGGGTTTTATTCCTTTTATCTATTATTTAATTTGTTATTATTTATTTAATTATATTTCATTAAATTATGTTTATTCCAACTTATTTTTTTCTATTTGTTATATTTATTATAGGAAATATGAGACAATTGAACTTATCAAGAGAGGATAGTTTGCATGTTGTAGCCCTTGAAGGTGTGGTAATACCACCTCTTCCAGTACCTGATGTTACTCATGATGGATTTATGGACGTCATTACTACAGTTGTAGTTTCACCCAGTAAATTTTGGGTAACAATATTTTTTACTTTGCCTGTTCCTTTGTGTTTTTCTTCGTCTTTTTACTTTGTGTTTTTGCGTCTTTTATGCTTAGCTTCCTTTTAATTTGTGTTTTACTTCTTTTCGCTATGTTTTTGTTTCTTTTTTGTTTCAATTATTTTCACTTTGTTTTTACTTTTTTGTGCTTTACTTCTTTTTGCTTTGTTTTTAATCCTTTTGTGTTTTACTTCTTTTAGCTTTGTGTTTACTTCTTTTGTGCTTTACTTCTTTTTACTTTGTGTTTTTACTCTTTTTACTTCCTTCGTGTTTTTTTGTGTGTTTTCTTCTTTTTCTTCTTCTTTTCCTCTCCTATTTCTTGGATGCCAATATTTATTTTATTTTGTTGTTCCTCAAGGGGGAGGTTAATGCTGAGTGGTTCAAAGAAGGAGGGGGCTTGGCTGGGGGTTGCCCACTTTGATCAAATTTTTCGCTTTGATTCGGCTGTTTTTGCTTATATTTGAGTCGGAGAGCCTCAACAAATTATTTCAGGTTAAACTCTGGTGTCCGATAGGGAGATAATTTGTCACCAGTGATGTTTGCTATTCTCATTGGCTGTGTTCGGTGGAATCGAAGTGAACCAAAGCTGCAGTCTCTTTAACAGATATTTAGCTGATGACTGAACTTTCTTGTCACTCTTTTCACTTAAAAAAGGTACTGATCTTCTGATTCAATGATTCATTTAGAGCTGGGTCGGCTCTGGCTCAGCTTACAGTGTCACACCATTGACCCCGTTCCAAACTGAATAACCAGTGACACAGGTACTCGAACCCCCTGACTTCAGGATTTCAATTCTTGAGCGCTAACGCTAAGCAGCTTGAAAACTTAATCAAGGGATTTGAGAATAATTGTTTCAGATGCATATTTATTGGACAGGTAGTATCATCAACGCCTTTACCTAGGAAAAGACGAAACACTTGTGACTGATAAACAAGTGATGGCGTGAATAGGGGCATATGGTGTGAATGGGTGGTGGCCGGCTTCCCCATGATATTTCCTGGCGGGTCTGTCCCAGAAGTAGAAGATGTGGACGGCAGAGAGCGACGCCTAAACGCTGTCTCGAGATGGCTGATGTGCTATCGAGCTAGTCCTTTAAATATCCTTGGTTCAAATCGCTGCTGAGGTCACCGTGGAGAAACGCCATCTTCGTCTTATGTGCCAGCTGGAATGGAAAGACCTTAGTGTCAGTAAGTTTAGGTATTATGACGAAACGTACCATAACACTGGTCAGTTATTACTGGCAGTAAGCAAATGTGGAAGTCAGAAAGTTCTATCCAGTTTAATGTTAGTAATTCCAAACTAAATTTTTGTAATTAAAATAAACCTTACGCCATAAATCAGGCCATATGAAGTCTAGTTCATGGTTAACCGTATGATGGTGAATCTGAATAATTGAGTTGCTGATATTTCCGAGAGGTGGCGTTAAAAATAATTAAAAAAAGGGTTTTTATTCCACACTTTTTCTAGTTTCCTCTTCTATGGGATGGGAGCGGGGTATTTCTTCTGTGGAAGGCTATGTTACTGAAGTATTCTTGTTCTAGATCCAGTCGTATCGTGATCAAGCTGTAATTCGCAATTTCACTGATGAAATGACGGAATATTATACAGATGAGAATTTGCTATTATTTGGAAAGAATGTCTCTGTTACCAACGCTACGCCAGGGAAGTGTTATGCTTTTAAACACGAAGAAGTATGGTATAGGTTAGTCGATTCATCCTTTTCGTACTCTTCTGTATTCGTCATCATTTCTGCTTTCTACTCTGTTTTTGGTTTTGTACTGTCTACTTTCTTTTGTCTGTATTCTGTTCTTTTCTGTTAAATATTTCCGTTGCCAACGCTACATAAGGGAAGTGCTATGATTTTAAATACGAAAACTCTTGGTATAGGTAAGTGGGCTTATCCTTTTTCTACTCTTTTGTTTTCTATGCTGCTCTTTGTTTCGTATTTTATACCTTTTTTTGGCTATTTTTGTTCTTTTCTGTTAAATATTTTCGTTACCAACGCTACCCCAGGAAAGTGCTATTCTTTTAAATACGAAGAATAGTGGTATAGGTAAGTGGGTTCATCCTCTTTCTACTCTTTTGTTGTTCATCATTTCTTTTTTCTACTCTGTTTTTATTTTGTACTCTCGCCTTTCTTTAGTTTGTCTTCTGTTCTTTTCTTTTTTCTTTCTAATTCTGTTTTCCACTCTTTTGCATAACAGTAAAAAGGTTTACTCTAAATAATTTTGCTCCTTAAGAAGGGAATTGGTGGATATTTCTTTTTTATTATTAGTATTATTAATAAATGGGTCACAAAAGTTAAATCTCTAACATATGTCTCCCACACAATATTACTAACAAAACAAAAATAAACATTAGACTTTCTAGAGGAATAATGCTACTTGTAAAAACAAATAGAAGCATTTTTAATGATGAATGATGATTCTTAATTTAGAATAATCGTTCTAAATTATTATTTCGTTCTCAATTATTCAAAAAGTCTCAAAATAATTAAAAATATTTTCAGTTAATCTAAACATAATTGTTGGATGTTTTCGGTATATACTTTGTGACGCCAGACCCATCAAGAGTCTCTCATATGCTGCTAGTTTTTCCCAATTTGAAAACACGGTTTTGTCGCCTGTTGAACCTTCGCTTGAACGAATCGACAAATGACCTTCATGAAATAACCTTAAGGAGACAATTACAGACTGATATACAGGGTGACCCAAAAAGATGCGTACCCATATTTTATTTGATAAAAATCAATTTTTTAACGAATGTCTTTTCTGTTGCAGGACTTGAAAGGTGAACTTGTGGACGATCTTTTGCAGCTATAGTCGCCCCAAAAATGTCTTGGACAAATCAGCAGAAGATATTTTCCCTGGAGACCTATTTTGCGACAATATCATACCAGCGTACACATTCAATTTCGAAAACGTTTCCATTGCCGCAACTTTCCACCAAAATCAACGCTTAATAGTTGGGTTACATAGTTCAGAGACCATGGGACTGTAGTGGACTTGTGTTCTAAAGCCACAGGAGGCACTTAATCAGGCAGGAAAAAGAGTGCAAGGACAGAAGAAAACATTGCTGCAGGGAGTGACTACACTGTCCTTCACTGTTCATCTAAACGTAACTAAACATGTTCAACTAAACGTAAGAACACGTCGCAATGACTCCATTGTCATTCCGCGTTCTTGGCTGCGTCTAAGCTCCAATTTCCTAGGGCTGTGTCCTACTGAGTCCCTCAAAGCAGAAACGTTTTCTTCTGTCGCACTCTTTTTCCTGTCTGATTAAATACCCCTCTGGCTTTAGAACATAAGTCCACTACAATCCCACGCTCTCTGAGCTTCGTAACCCAATAACCAATCGTTGATTTTTGTAAAAAGTTGCGACAACGGATGATTTTGTCGCAAAATAGGTCTCCATGGAGAATATCTTCTGCTGATTTGTCCAAGACATTTTTGGGGCGACTATAGCTGCAAACGGTCATCCATAGGTTCGCCTTTGATGTCCTGCAACAGAAAAGACATTCGTTAAAAAATGATTTTTATCAAATAAAATATGGGTGCGCATCTTTTTGGGTCACCCTGTACAATACCAAACCAAACTGTTTTCAAGTATTCTTTTCTATGCTTTTCCTCCCTCAGGTAGTCAGAGCTAACTATGTGCCTACTTGTTTTTCCGCAGTGAACAAGTTCATTAGCAGTCAGCAGAGATTTGACAGTGACCAAATGGATGGTAAACCATCCCTAACTATTCTGAATGACCATATGGATGGTCGTGGTCATGGATAGCCCTAACTATACTGAAGCCGTGTTTGTGGTCAAAGAAATGACTTTTTTTTCGTTTTTTGACGTAATACCTTATATTAGGGTTTTTTTTTTCCAAGACCGTATTGCTTTTCTATGACAAACAAAAAAAAATGCATATTTGCTGATGACGATTATTGTATATGTGATCGAAATACACTGACTTTTGTATCTGTTTTCATTGTCTAATAAATGAACTTCATTTGAACGTTTATCCCCATTTGAACGTTTATTTGTTTGGAATTGAAGTTGAATTTTGGGTGGTAGAACGCTCTATGCTAGATGAGATGCCGGTAAATCTTGAGCAGTTCAGCCTTTAAGCCTTTTCAGCCTAAATCAGCCTTTTAGCCTAAATGTCATTTCTTATGTTCTTTCTGAACATAATAATCGCTTTTCTCGCAAATTCATTTTTAAGCCTTTTTGGACCCTTAAAAATGGTAAATGCTTTCTATGTGTTTTGGTATACAAAGCGTTAAAGTATTGCTTTCAAACTTACTATTTTATAATACAATTCAATTTGTTAGAGTTATATAATCCGCAAACATTGATTTGTCAAAATTAAGTTGGATACAAGATTCAAAACAATTTCTCCATTTTTCTATCCGCCATTTTTTTCTGTGGTCTTTGATATTTTTCGACACCTAGGTAAAACGGTCGTTTTAAGCAGCCTAACAGAATAAGAAGAAAACATGGTGGGTTTATTTTGAATTTTTTTTATTCAACTTGCCCTGCACAAATCAATGTTTGTGAATTATGCTTTTACAAAATGGATTTGTTATGAAATATTAAGTTTGAAACAAATGTTATAACCCATTTTATATCCAAAAAATAAAGAATTAAATTATTATATTCAGAAAGAGCATAAAAAATTACATCTAGTGGTAAGTTCACCTGATTCTTAGGTGAATAATTAGGTGAAACTTCTCAGTATTTACCAAGATGCCTAGATTGGAGAAGCTCATAAATTAAATTTTATTTCGAATTCTTATAGTCTTCTTACAACAGTACTAGTTTTTCCAGTTTTTTTTTCTAGTTGAAATATTTTTCTAGTTGTCAAGGGTTTCTAAGCCAGGTCTATGATCTTTTTTCCCAAAACTAGTTCCCTTACCCTAGGCCTACTTAGTTTGAAGTGACGTTTATGGTTGAGGAAATAACGTTGCATTTCTGGTGGTAGAACACTCTATGTTAGATGAGATGCCTACACTAGAGAAACTCATAAATTAAAGTTTGTTTCGAATTTTTTTAGTTATATAATATAGGTATATGAAGGTATTTTATAATATAATATAAACGTATAATTTAAGGCTTCCTAATATAATGGCATACTGCTTAAAATAAAACTTAAGCAATTTTTAAATAAATAATAGTTTGAATATATTCTATAAAAGTTCTTCTTCACAATTTGAGTCTAGAACCAAGCACTGACCAGATAATATCAATGCTTGAATACTAAAAAGTAAGTCTAAGAAGTGAGTCTTTACTAAAAAGTAAAGTTTGAACTTTGTCCCAATTCTTTGAGAATGACTGCTGAAACACAAGAGTCGTTTAATTAGAATAATTAAAAGCTTTTTTAAAAGTACTAAAAACTTTAGCGTAAAGAGTGAGATGTTGAGGAGGGGGCAACCCCCTTTTTATATGTAATGATTTCTGTTCTTTTAAAGTTTTAATGTTCCTCCTTACTTTCTGTTGGAAAAACTGGTTTGTTTGTTGAATTATACCCCTAGAAAGTAGGTTGAACTAAATTTGTTAGTACTGAACGACGGATTTAGTACTAGAATAATTGACGACAAAAATTAGCATATGAAGTACCTAGTCAACATTACTTGTATTGACAGTATTTGGATCATATTTGAGCAGTTAAAAAAAATTCTACCATTTAAAAAGTATTAGGAAAGTGTTTTCTAAAATTCATAACACGTTTTCTGTGCTCCATTTGTTAACTTTGTCACCTTTTTGGAATGTTTTTAGTGCGTCAGATAAAAGAGCTTGTCAGTCAATTTTTTTCGTTACGCCAAGTTCCTACTGGGTGAATCTCTGTGGGCCAAAAATCGCCTTATGGTTTCTGTATATGGAGTTTTCAATCTGTATGCTGTTGTCGTGGAGCGTAGATTACGCTTCGAATAGAATTTGGATACTTCAAATAGTTTATTTATTGCCTTTTTATAATTTTCATTTTTTCCTATTAAAGTTGTTTTTTGCTTCCTTCTCTCTTTTTCCCCCTTGTATGCTCCATTTCGACACCATTGTGTTTTTATTGGGTTAATAAAATTTCATTCATTCATTCATTAGAAATATTAAATAAAAAAAAACAAGTTTTTTTAAATGAAAGTAAGGAGCGACATTAAAACTTAAAACGAACAGAAATTACTCCGTATATGAAAGGGGCTTTTCCTCCTCGACACCCTGCTCCTTACGATAAAGTTTTTTATTGTTTTAAAAAGTAGAGTTGCGAGAAAGAATCAAATTTTAGCCCAAGGAGCGGGGTGTCGAGGAGGAAAAGCCCCTTTCATATACGGATTAATTTCTGTTCGTTTTAAGTTTTAATGTCGCTCCTTACTTTCATTTAAAAAAACTTGTTTTGATTTTTTATTTAATTTCTGAAAGTTTTTGAATTAATGCATGTCTGATTTTGGCTCTCCGTACGTAAATTACTAAAATGAAATTTGCATATTAATTCTTTTTTTGGCTAAATGGCTTTCTCTTAGTTTTGATCAGACGATTTTGAGAAATAAGGGGTGGGGAAGGAGGTCTAGTTGCCCTCCAATTTTTCGGTTACTCAAAAAGGCAACTAGATCTTTTAATTTTTAACGAATGTTTTTATTAGTAAAAAAAAAACGTAACTTAAGAATTAACTTACGTAACAAACGTACATAACTTACGTAACTTACGTAACGTTTTATCCCAATTCTTTAAGAATGACCCCTGAATCAGAAAGGCCGTAGAATAAATAGTTGAAATTATTTAAAGAATTTTTAGCATAAAGAGCGAAGTATTTATCTCCTCCTAAATACCTCGCTCTTTATGCTAAAGTATTTTTAGAACCCTTCATATGCGTAATAATCTCTATTCGTTTTAAGTTTTAATGCTTCTCCTTACTTTCAATTGAAAAAACTTTTTCATGTTTAAATTTTCATTGTTTTTTTTTATAGTAATGCTAGAAAGTCCTGCGCCCTTTTCATTGAATTTCTCTTCCCCCATGAACTACTCCTCCTCGGAAAGATCCTTCCATATAGCCCCCTCCCCTGAACCCCACACCCAAACCAAAAAAATCCCCCTGATAACGTCGGTACACTTCCCAGTAGCCATTACTGTATGTAAACATTGGTCAAAGTTTGTAACTTGCAGCCCCTCCCCCAGGGACTGTGGGGGGTAAGTCATCCCCAAAGACATAGTTATTATGGTTTTCGACTATGCGGAATAAAATGGCTATCTCAAAATTTTGATCCGTTGACTTTGGGAAAAAATGAGCGTGGGAGGGGGCCTAGGTGCCCTCCAATTTTTTTGGTCACTTAAAAAGGGCACTAGAACTTTTCATTTCCGTTAGAATGAGCCCTCTTGCAACACTCTAGGACCACTTGGTCGATACGATGACCCCTGGGAAAAAAAAAAAAACAAATAAACACGCACCCGTGATTTGTCTTCTGGCAAAAAATACGAAATTCCACATTTTTGTAGATTGGACCTTGGAATTTTTTCTATAGGGTTCTCTGATACGCTGAATGCGATGGTGTAATTTTCGTTAAGATCTTATGACTTTTAGGGGGTGTTACCCCCTATTTTCCAAAATAAGGCAAATTTTCTCAGGCTCGTAACTTTTGATGACAAAGACTAAATTTGATGAAACTTATATATTTAAAATCAGCATAAAAATCCGATTCTTTTGATATATCTTTTAGTATCGAAATTCCGTTTTTTAGAGTTTCGTTTACTATTGAGCCGGGTCGCTCCTTACTACAGTTCGTTACCACGAACTGTTTGATATATTATTACAAGATGGAATGTTTAGACATAAACATAGTTTATATTTGAATTACAAATAATTTTGCTTATTGTCTGGTGCACGGTTGTTTCACTCCCATATATAGTGATAAGAGATTGCCTTATTTTTTTAGTCACACAAATAAGAAATCGTATCAACCACCTGTTCAGCAATAGAAGATCAGAGTGGCTACATAGAGAAACAGAGAGTTGATTTGTAAAAAATTTTATGACACAAAACTGTGGCTAAATTTCATTTAGAATATAAAGAAGTTTACTTTTTACAAGCCCCCCCCCCCCAAACAGACACAATGTTCAATGTACAATATCGTTAGCAATAAACAACGGCAACAAACTAAACTGTTGCCATATTTCCAATATCACTCGCAATAAGTAACAATAAAAGATTAAACCATTATCATAATAGCTGCTATATAATATACATACCATAATAATTGATATCATTATGATATTATTGGATGAAAATTTCGACAGTAATAATGGATTTAAAAGGTGGGATTATTTAACTTCACTTTGATTGGTTTAATTCAGATTAGAAGAACCTCTCCATGCCTGAAATTATCGGTCTAAAATTGCGTTAAAGTTTTAACAGTTTTACAATGTGTTGACCTTAACGTTAAAAAATGACACCTGCTTTTCCTGATTTTGATTGAAAATGTTGATTGAAAAATTAAAAAAAAAAAATAAAAAAAATTTGAAAAAAAAATCGTTAAAAAATTTTTGAAAAAAAATGATTGAAAAAATGTTCCTGCTTTTGATTAAAAAGCACCCAACTTTACGGATTTAATTCTTCATAAATAGAGACATATTTTTGACATTTTGTCACATGTGCGACATATCGTCACATATTTTGTGACATTACCGCATGTTTGTGACATAGTGTCATTTTTATGACACAATTTATTTTCGAACTATTTTGTGACTTGATGAATAGGGTGTATTTGAAGACTTGGACATAATCTGAGGCCTCAATTGTGTACGTCTAGTGGAAATTTTATTTTCATAATCGTTGGTACTTCAACTGTCACTTTCTTTTGTTATTGTTAACTGTCACTTCCACTTCTAGCTTGTCGGTTCCATTGTCCTTGATAATTTAACTGCTATTGTGCTTGGTCACTGTTAACTGTCACTGTTAACTTGTAACTGTATTTTTCACTGTCCTTGGTACTTAGTTGAATTTCAGCATTGATGAATCCACTGTGAGAATGGTGTTTTAGCTACAGTTTTGTCAACATTCTGTGATTGTTTCAAGTCTATTATATTTTATTATAATGTTTTTCTTTTTATATCAGGGTTTTGTTGGAAGAGCTAAAACCTGGTGCAAGTTTTCAAGGTACTCTTATTGACTATGGAGACGCAATTATTGGTCATCTATCCGGTTTGAGAACATTGACTCCCCAGTTTTTTGGACGACCAGCTTTTGCTGTCTCTTCTTCTTTGGCAGGTATACTTCATGTTTTTTTTTTTTTTTTTTTTTTTTTTTTTTTTTTTTTTTTTTTTTTTTTTTTTGCTGGCTTTTCTTATTTGGCTAGTATAATTCTTGTTTTTTTTTACTGCCTCTTCTGCTTTGGCTGGTATACTATTTGCTGTTTTATTACTGCCTCTTCTTCTTTGTTTTTTTTTCTTTTTATTGTATAATTCTTGTTTGTTTTTTTACTGCCTTTTCTTTTTTTGGCTCGTATACTTCTTGTTTTTTTTATTACTGCTTCTGTTTCTTTTTTCTTTTTTTTGCTGCCTCTTCTTCTTTGGCTGGTATAATTCTTGTTGTTTTTATTACTGCCTTTTCTTCTTTGGCTGGTATACCTCTTGTTGTTTTTATTACTGCCTTTTCTTCTTTGGCTGGTATACGTCTTGTTGTTTTTTATTACTGCCTCTTCTTCTTTGGCTTTTTTTTTTTTTTTTGCTGTCTCTTCTTCTTTGGATGGTATGCTTCTTGTTGTTTTTTCTTACTGCCTCTTCTTCTTTGGCTGTTTTTTTTCGCTGCCTCTTCTTCTTTGGCTGGTATACTTCTTGTTTTTTTTTTCTGTCCGTTTTTTACTGAAACCCCGTTCTCAGGATTGCAAATTTTGACTGGTATTCACCGTTGAAATTTTGAGTCTTTGAAAGTCTAATGTCTTTTCTTTAATAATGTCTTCTGTTTAAAAATAAAAACATTTTAGGTAAAACAGGGTTTTCTTTTGTTTGGAATGCAGTTATTTAGAATGAATAAAAAAATATTTAAAGAAAATGCCTAAAGAAAGACTTGTCTTTGTTTTTTTGTTTTTTTTCACGTTGAAGAAGAGAGGTGGGCTTGTCCTTTTGAAATATTCGCTTTGCTTTTTCTGTATTTTCGTTTGCCCTTAAAAACCCTATTTTTGATCGTTTTGCTGCATTTATTTACGTTCTTTTACTTAGACCGTAAAGGGGGTACCTCAGTATTCCTCTAACCCCCTCCTCCAATCTCTAATACTATGAAAATGCTGGAAATTTTCCCTAAATGTTTAATCTGAAAAACGTCTACTATGTCTTCATCTAGTTTAGCATGTCCATTTAGCTTTATCTTACAGCAAATGTGATCATTCAGTTTGTATCAAAAATATAGCCGTAATTGGCTTTCAGGCCATATAAATACAGTGATCATTATTAATGAATGCTCAAATCACGAAGCTTTAACATGAATATATTTTTATTCAGAACAGGCAATAAAGGTGAAAAAATTCATCTTAATTTTCGTTAATTTAAATAGCTATCGTATAGCACTCAAAAATGAGCGCTAAAGCATGCTACTTTTACAATCTCAAGGGATACAGAAGAAGGAAAAAATCGCTTGTTAAATACGCTTACAAAATAATAACAATAATAATAACAATAATTTATTCCAGAAAAACCCAATGGGCCATAGGAATTTTACACAAAAAACAAAACAACAAATTAAACTAAAATAAATTAATACTATTTAAAGAAAACGATCAGGATGTGCAGCTGTCTTGATGAAACCTTGCTATCTTTTCAATACGTATTTCATTCTATCTACCATCCATACCTCATTCAATTTTTCTTTGCCATACATCTTTCGCCTCCATTCATTCAATTCGACCCATTTACACAAAAAATGTATCAAACTTTCATCCTGAGATCCACACATAGGACAAGCAATAGATTCTACCTTCTCCCCTTTTCTTCCTTGATACTTTCTTTTCTTTCCAATTAAAAATCCATTTCCCGTCCAATCCAAATATACTTTCAAATCCTCTCTACCCAACCTTCCAAAATACCTCCTCCCCCCAACTACCCTTTATCTGTCTAAAATTTTAACGACCCTGAACGATCCAGACTTGCCCATCACATCTGGATTTCTATTAATATTGCGCGAAAGAATTTGCATATCTCTTCGCACTACACTTAACGTGTTGTACTTTGTTATCATGCCTAGTAATTCCGCTCATTAGTACGGATGGTGGAAAAATAGATCGATGCTTCTCGTTTCCTAATAGTTTTACATTTCGCTAAAAATTATAGTGTTTTGATTTTATTTCAGATGTAGTACCGTCCTTTGGAACATGGACCTCGAAGGAATGTGGAGTTTTTCAAACACTTGTTCTCAATCGTCCTTTGGTCAGCGAGGTAATATCGACTGACAGAGAAGGCTGTCTTGTTGTAAAATTGTATGACACATCTAGTGAAGACGATGTTATCATAGCAGTTGAGCTTAAAAATAGGTTGCGGCCTTTGATGTGATTTGAGACTGTTGCCCTTTATACCTTATGGCCTCTTTCCAGTTTTTGTTTAAGTGAAATTAATTGATGTTTGGCTTTTGAGTTTTGTAAAATTATATGAGCATTTTTGTATTGTATCCGAATTTGCGTTGGCTTTAATCTTGTTTCTTGAATTTTATTTCATCTCTTTCGGGGCTGTTTGATTGATGTATATTGTAGAAAATATTCAATGGTTATCCTATCCAGGAAAAAATATGTTGATGGAACAATTCTTACTTCATAATGAGTATAAAAATTATAGCCAACAGATTTTTTATGCTATCATGATAATAACATCGTAAGACGAAAAAGTCGGAAGTAACTCTAACGTAGTTGCAGGTAATTGTCTTTGCTTTAAGTCATTAATAAATTTAACCAAATTACCATTTTGTTGCTCGGCAACAAAAAAAAGTTATTTTGAATTTTTGGATTTTAATCAAGTGCAGGGCCTGAATTGTTTGTGCTGGGACACCGGGATAATATATATGTTTTTCTTTCTGTATTGTAGGGGTGGTTCTTAAGGGCTGGACACACGTACATTTTTTTGGCACCGGTTTGCCAAATCAATTCCGAATTGCAAAAAAAAAAAACGGTGGTGATTCGAGCTTGAAAAATTTCAAGCTTTTAGTGCCGATTTATAAAACAGCACTGAATTTCATTGTGATTATAAAAAAAAAATGCTCTTTCTGAGGTGTTTCAATTCTCAAACGTGTCCTTTTCTTCAGCAAGAAAATCAAAAGAACGAAGTTGAACTTAATCATGTTGACACTGACATTGACATTGACACTGACATTAAGAAACGAATAAAGTGATCCAAACGCTCAAATGAAGCATCGAGCTCTGATTCATGCTATACTTAGAATCATTGATCTCATGGGGAAAACTCAAATTTATAATAGAAGATCCACAGCCTCCTTTGGAAGCTTAGCATCTGAAATGTCACAGGATATGTCAATCTTTATCAGCTTCCACACCGAATCGGGATTCGAAACGACTAATCTCTCTTGATCAGCCAAGTTGGCGCGATGTTTAAACAGACACTTGGGAAAATGACATGTAGTATACAAAAAGACTTCAATAAAAGGACCAATACAAATCTTTTCACATTCTTTCAACAAGGAATACCAAAACCTAGAGGATGCCGATCAGCCACTAAGTTAGTGTTTTCGGAAAAACTGGGAGCGTAAGATCCGATGCAAATCTGTTTGTATAGAACAACTCTTGTCTCATCATTATTCATTGCGTACATCAGCTCACTTGTAGAGATATTCAGTCTATGTGACTTAGGTTATGAAGGGACTTCTTGAAGTTACTGAAACGGCACTTTAATCTTATCGAGTATATCATCAAAGACTAACTGAAATAAACTAACATCTTCTTTGTCTGCTCAGGTTTATAGAAGTTTTTTATAGATTTAGCAAGTCAGCTACATGCCTTACCGAATTTCCTGTCAGAATGTTCATCTTTATAATCAGTAGGTAAGTAGAAAGATATATTTTTGCAATTAATCTTTAAAGCAGCGAAAACCTCCGTGGACGAATAAATTATAGACATCGGATCAGCCCTTACTAAAATGGTGTCGCTACTTAGGGCTTGAGAAACAAAAAAAAGCATTCTAGCCATTCAGCTCCAGTAAATTAATGTTTTCTTTCTAGAAAAAATGCTCTTCTAAGCAGATAATATCTAAACTATACGAAAATTCTTCTAGAAAAGGTGGCTTCGTTAAAACATTATCATTAATGTTCCAGGAAAAAATTTGAATCGTAGAATCAGTCTTTTGTTAAGTAAAGCCAGTGTGACTTGACACTTAAAAACACATGAAAGGTGGTCAACTAAGCCACACAGCCTACATTTCAAAAGGCAGAAAACCCAGATTGTCTTTAGCTTTTGTGTGATTATAGGAACATTTTGCGTATCTGGGAGCATTTCTACCCAGCTTTATGACAAGACCATATTTTTGGCAATTTAACATTGCATCAGTAGAAACTTGAACTCACTAATAGGCATGCGCTCATAATCAACCACTAAACTTTCACAAAGACGCTTGTTCAAGATGTGTCTTTTCAGTAAATTTGAGCCGAGAAGTGGTATTCCACTTAGCTGCTAATAAACAGGAGTTTGTTATTAGTGAGCCGCTGCAAGGTTTTCACAGATCCGATCCAACTGACAAGTTACACTGTTGACAGCTGTATTTTTTGAAGTAAGCCTAGTTACAAATTTGTCGTTCTTAGTAGCTACTTCTATTCCGTTCTTTCTTCTCTACGATGCGTAATTCTAGTAATCTCTATCTGTCTGGTAAATTCTGAAATTCCAACCTTTTGTGGAAAATATAACTCATGTCTTAAATGCAATGGAAATCGTTTCATTCAGAACAGATCACAACTGCAGGAAAGACTTACAAAACCGGTAATGTATTTCCAGCAAAAGCTATTCAAAAAAGTTTTGATTGCCCCACTACTGCCCATTGCTTATCCCACAAAATTAGATATTAATCAGTTTGCGCATCTAGTGTGCGATTAAAAGCAAGTATTTTTCTCATACAGTATTTTTCGTTTTGACAAACTTTGGGATGGAAATATTTCAATGGGATGTAATCGCTAAGCCTTCCGCTTAGGTTGCCAGAGTGTCTAAACCTTTCCATCGGTTTCACAACAATATTTGTTTGTTTTACAATGCTGATTTTTGGTGCTAATTGGCCAAATTATAAGGATTACAATGTAAATTTTTGCAAGAAGCATTTTAAAATCCTCTTGTTGATTATGTAGTTACTTCGAAAATTTCAAAAAATCCACAATGGTCCAGATTGTTAACTGCCTTCGCCTTAAAAATTAAATGTATGTTATTTTAAAAAAATCTAATGAAATGCGCATCTCGATCAATGTCTAATTTTTAGTTTGGCTTAGTTTCTAAACAACGGAAAAAATGTGTTTTTTACATTTGACAACATCGAACATTTCATCGCTTTCATTTCAAGTAATGGCTGCATTGTTTTGATTTATGCTTTAAAATCTTTATGCTTGTAAACTGAGTGTTCTCGACATATCTTTTGGTTTATATGCTGATGATCTAATTATTCGGAAGCTGGTAAAGATTATTGTAGTTTGATAAATAATGTCTGACGTTACTCTTTTTAAAATGTTTCTATTTTTAGCAAGGCTAGCCTAGGCTAAAATAAATCCAGTAATTCTTGCAGAATTCAAAATAGGCTAGAATGGGAATATTACATGCAGAAGCTGTTAAAGGGGATATCCTGCGATGGTCTCCTAAAGATGGTCATAATTAGGACTGACTAAACAGTTTTTGACATCTTAGGCAAAAGTAGGCTCTTTCTAGCCTAGGCTATGTACCTTTCCCTCCACTAAAGTATTGAATAGCATATTTTAATTATAAAAAAGAAGTTCAATTATGTTTCCAAGTTATGTTCCAAGTAGGCTATTTATTCTGTGTTCTTAGTTTAAGATGTTAGTAGCCTATTTCAAGTTAAAATTATATTTTAATGACTTTTGGCTATCTCAAAAAGGGGTTAGGCTAGGAAAATGAAAGGTAAAATTCTAGTTGATTAACTCATTTCTAGGAAAATGAAACTTTCAGGGATGGGTCTACAAGCTAAAGTGTGTCTCTGGAAGGTGTTTTGGATTACCTACCTCCACTCCTTCTCCCTCTAGAGGGTCCTGACCTTTAAAAATGTGTGTGTTATAAAAGTGAAGCCTTGGAAAATAGATCTTCTGCTTGAATAAAGTACAAAAATTTTTTTTTCAGCTTCACAACTTTGCTTACTCCCAATTTATAAGGTTTTAAAGATATGCAAATACATTTCCTAAATTTTGAAAAAAAAACAACATTGATATGGCTCATAATTCTACTCAAATAACAGAAATTGCATTTTCAGAACTAAAGGCAGAGAAAAAGCAACTGGTAACTGAAAATTAAGGTAAAATACTGTTTTGTCAAAATTTTAATTTTTATAGACCTGTCATGTAGATGAATTTCAGGGCCCTCTAGAGGGTGAAGGAGTAGAGGTGGGTACTTTAAAATATCTTCCTGGGATATACTTTAGCCTGTAGACCCATCCCTGAAAGTTTCATTTTCCTAGCCTAACCCCTTTCCAAGATAGCAAGAAGTCACTAAACTAGAATTTTACAAAACTTTCAGCAATGAATACAGGGTAAAAACATTTTCAAATAGAGCATAATTAGGGTAAAAGACCTTTTCTATGAAAAACCACTTTTCTTTGGCATTCCAGAAACATAGAGGTGGGGTTTTCGACCACTCCTATTTTACTAAAGCATGTGGCAATGCAAGGGTAGTAACAAGAACCCTGTCATCTTGGTGAAATTTTCACCTATGATTTGTCACCATAAATTAAAAATGTTGTTCCCTGTTTTGACAAGCAATTGAAAAGAAAAAATATGTTTTAATATTGTTATTTATATAATAGATAGGCTATTAAACAATTAAAGTTACATTTTTAGAATCAGAAGAAAATTGGCTTTCTTTTAATATGTGAATAAAACTGAATTGCTGAAAAAATATATGCATCAAAAAGGTGGGTACATCAAAAATTTGTATTTCCAAAAAGATTTCCTTGTAGGTAAGTAAATAAACTAATAATTTTAAGTGTTTGATCTTAAATAGTTTTAATAACAACCATATTGATACATAGCTTAGATTTTTAGCTATTCATTAATATAGCCTGTACAATTCTTCTCAATTTTTCTTTGCTAACAATGTGTGAGGGTTTTAGTTTTACATAATTTTGCTCAATTGGATACTGTTTTTTTTTTCTATGTAAAACTCAAACCCTTGTTCTTGTTACCAAATAGGAGAAGAACTGTATATGCCAGTGAAGAGCTGAAAATCTAAATTTTGCAATGATATGACTGTTATTAAAATTATTTCAGATCAAAAACTTGCAATTATTAGTTTATTGACTTACCTAGAAGGACCTCTTTTTGGAAAATAGGCTACCAATTATCCTACTTTGATGCATATATTCTTTCAGTGTTCCAGTTTTGCCCCTGGGGGGGGGGGGGGTAAAAACTGGGGGACAGCTGCCCCCAGTTTTCTGGCATCTGATATCCAATTCCTTTCATTTTATATGTTTATACTCCTAGACTACTAAATACCCCCTCCCTGCTTGTTTATGAGGCCTAAAACTGTTACTATGCCTAGCTATACTCCAGCCTACCCTTTTCTTATTTCCAAGGATTAAACTATATGCATAAACTATAAGACATCTTACCTTAATTTAATGTATTTTTTGTTGGCTTTTTCAAAATTCAATTTATAGTAGCCAACTCCATTTTTAGTTAGGATTTATCTATCACAACATACCCAGTAGTTTAATCTGACAGTTAATTGCCAACGGTTAAATCACCATACAAGTTTAGTATAAGCCTAGATTAGTGGCTATGAAAAAGGAAACATACCAAGAGAACAATTATACAGCCCAATACAAATATATAGCCCAATTTATATATTTCTCATGGGTTTCTCCATTTCGTGATTTTGTCCCAATTAATTCAGTTTACAGGTACATGGGTTGAAACAAGAAGAATGTCCCCCTCTTTATTGCATGGCATGGCAAAGTGTATTTGAAATATATAGTTTGGGCTATATATTTACCCAATAGTGGGAAGGGGGAGAGGTGTAAAATACAGTAGAGCTGTAGTCAAAATGTGCTAGCTATAATTGTTCTGCATTGTATGAAGTAGGATGTGTCACCTTAGCATATTTCCTTCTCTATAGCCCCTCATGTAGGCCCTTACTGAAATTCTATCATACAATTTATAGACTGTATTCTCTACAATTGGATTGTCAAAATGTTCTTGTAAATAGCATATACTAGGGCTATTAGGATATTTTAGGAATGTGGATTACTAAATATTTTAAGTGCATTGTCTTAGAACCTAATTATAGATACACACTTTATGTAGTTTCAATAGTAGGCCAAGTCCTTTAAAAAACTATCTGTATTATGTTTAAGATTAGTTTCTTAAATTGTATAATCTATGGTTAAGAAATATAAAATTAGTTAATAAATTTTGTCCAAGATTAAGTACTCTGTCAAAACTTTGGGCTTTACCCAATTAATATGTCTTATAGGCTGATTAAAGTAACCTGTGTTTAGTTTCAAATGTAAAACATGATTGCTCTTTAAGTGAGGTTTTTGAGTTAAAGTTTAGTATTGTTATCCTAAAACTGGATATGTACAATCTAATCCTTTTAATCTGTATATTAAACTTCAAGAATCCTGCAATCTAAGATGTAGTATTAGGGATAGAGTTAGAAACCCAAATCTAGGTAACAAGTTATATTTAACATACTTGTTAGTACATAATGATGTAGAGGTGATCTGGTAATTTCATTAAAAGTTCTGCCTAGTATACTTTAAATTGCTTTTGCAAACAATTAAGACAAAGTTCTATAGACACCAGTTAATGATATTGAAGACTACTTCTCAGGTTCATCCCATACTATGAGCCAAAGCTTTCTGTACCCATCTCTATCAACTGCAGACTTAGTTAGCTTAAATCAAACTTGCTAGTGATTTGGACAAATCCAGTCCTTGTCAGTTAGTTATGGTGGGGCTGTATGACATCTGTTGTATCTCATAGAGTAAACCATGGTTTTGTTGTGCAGTCCTTGTTGAGATTCGAAGCTATCAGTTGTTATCCTTAAACTTTATATCGCATTTGCCAGTGAGATAAGGTGGTAGATCCTCCTGTAGTTCTTGCTGGTGGTGAGTGATGTAATTATGTTGGCTTAGCTTCCCAGTCCAGCCTCCACTCAGCCCTCTCCCAGTCCCTGTTGACTCCAGCCTAGAAGGAGTGGGGAGTCTCAGCTTGGATGGTAGACTTGGATAGGCTATTCCAGAGGGGGACCACCCGAATGGAAAAGAAACCATGTTGTTCCCTTCTCCGACATCCAGGCAGGTGAAGCTTAAGACTGTGACCTCTTGAATTGTTAGCCAGGGAGGGGGTGAAGATCTGGTTCAGGTGACCAGATTTGAAAATTTTGTGTGCCATGATCACATCTCCTCTATATCTTTGATAGGTGAGGGTTGGAAGTCTCAGAGATCCTAGGTGATCCTGGTAAGGGACATTATTTAAGCCATGGACCAGTTTGGTTGCTCTCCTTTGGACACTTTCAAGGGCTCTTGTGTCCATTATATTTTGGGGAAAGGCCAAAATCAAGCCAAACTAAAGGTGGGGACAGACAAGGGACTTATAAAGTTTTATAACCACACATGACTTTCTGGTTACAAAAGAGCACTTAATGAGTCCGAGAGCTTGATTAGCTTTTGCAACCTGAGCCTGAGTGTGGCTGTGGAATTTTAATCTTTGTCCACAATGACGCCTAAGTCTCTTTTCTCGGCAACTGTTTCCAACTGATCACACCCTATATGGTAGGGATGGTGGGGGTTATTGTGCCCTAAGTGCAGTACCTTGTATTTCGTTGCATTGAATTGTAGGGCCCAAGTTGATGACCAGGAGGATAGCCTGTCAAGGTCCAGCTGAATGCAGGCTCTTTCTTCTTCAGTTTCAGCAGGCCCAATGAGCTTACAGTTGTCATCATATAATGTTAAAAGGTTGCATAGATAAGTTGTACAGTCATTAATATATATGCTGAACAATATTGGCCCAAGGATGGTTCCCTGTGGGATGCCGCTTATAACCGGGGAAGTGGAGGAGAAAACTGGATCACCATTATCAGTGTAGATCATGACATGTTGAGATCTACCAGTTAGGAATGCTCCAATCCAATCAATCACATCCTCATGCACCTGATAAGCTTTAAGCTTCAGCAACAGGTATGAGTGTTCAACTTTGGCTTGGTTGAGTAAGATAATGTCTACCAGTTTACCCATATCCAAAATTTTAGTTGCATGATCATATGACTGAATAAAGTTGGTGTCGATTGACCTGCCCCTGCGAAATCCATGTTATCTATTGCTAATAAGTGTATTTTGTTCTAAATAATTTATAAGAGCATGGTTAATGATACCTTCCATGATCTTGCAAATGGCTGAGGTTAGGCTTATTGATCGATAATTTCCGGGGTTATCCTTGTCACCTTTCTTAAAAATTGGTATAATATTTGCTGTTCTCCAATCATTTGGTACCGAATTTTTGGCCAGGGACATGTTGAATATTCTGGAAAGGGGGAGGGAAATGTGAGCAGCAGATTCTATCAAAAGCCAAGGGTGGAGATTATCAGGTCCAGCAGCTTTGTTGGAGTTTAAACTTCTTAGTATTTTAAATACATCTTCTTGAGTAATGAATACAGGGGACATTGGGTTGTGTACTGTTACAGGAGGTATGGCACACATTTTCTTGCCTTGGCACACTTGCAGAACAGCTTTGCTGAATGACCTCTGGTACTTGATGACTGGGCTGGTTCAAACATATCTTTGTTGTCAGACTGGAGCAATGTATAGGTCATTATCATATTGCCTCTGTGTTGATAGTATTTCAGAGTTGGTTGCTTCAGGCTCTGCAGTTGACATCCATACTCTTTATCCTTGAGACCCTTCATTTATTTAGTTGCCTGGCTCTGAACAGATTCAAGAACCATCTGGTCTGTTTTATAAATTGGCATGGGGATGCATATTCTATAATTGAATCTAGGTCTCACCAGGCTTTTATAGAATTTAGTCACTATTGCTGGGGATCTACTAGTAATTGTATGCTTGATGATACCAAGAATCTGGTTAGCCCTTGCTACTGCAGCTCAGGTGTGGCAGTAGAATTTGAGGTCTTCATCCACAACAACCCCCAAATATTTATCTGACATACTCTCAGAAATTGGTTGTCTTTCACTGGAATTTGATAATATTGAACATTGCCATTGTGGTTATTTCTTCCAAAATATAGAACCTTGCACTTTTCAATGTTAAACTCTAGTCTCCATATATTGGCCCATTTGCTAAAGCAATCTAGGTCTAACATCATTGATGCAGCTACACCCAGCTGTGTGTCAACAGGACCAATAAGTTTCAAGTCATCTGCATATATGTCAAATTTATTAGTCATGTTTTTTGGAGTGTCATTAATGTAGATATTGAAAAGTGTAGGGCCCAAAATAATTTCCTAGAGGCACATCACTTAAAACCTCTGCTATTTCTGGATAGAAAGCCATACCACCTTCACCAAAGACTTACCCACAGCTTTCTTCCCTTCAAGGAAGATAGGATCTAGTCTACCACACCTTATTCAGTACCCATTGCCTTTAGTCCCAACTAGAGCCTTTGATGACAGACTATATTGAAGGCTTTAGCTAAGTCTAGCACAACAATATCAACTGGGAGACTTTGGTGAAGGAGCTCAGTTATGTAATTATATGAGTATAATCAGATTTGTTTCAACTGATCTACCTGGTTGGAATCTGTGCTGGTTTTTTGATAGAAAGTTATTTATGGCCAATTTGAGATCAGCAGCACTTACAATGCATTCAAGGTTTTTCCCAACAGCAGAGGTAATACTGATTGGCCAATAATTGGGAGCTTTGATCCTGTCACCTCCTTTATTTTTTGGCAAAATATGTGCAACTTTCTAGTCCAATAGTATGACTTTGGCAACAATAGACTTTTGGAAGAGCTTTGAGAGCTGCAGTGCTAATTGGGCATGAGTTTCCTTCAAGAATCATGGATAAATGCCATCTGGCCCAACAGACTTAGTGGGATTAAGCTATTTAAGCCAAGATTCAAACTCAGCCTTATCTACTGTTGTTGAAGACACTTGAGTATTAAATATATAGTGTGCTGAATTGGGAGGGGGCAGTGTCTCCAGGTGTGAAAACTGATGTAAACTGGTGATTCAAGGATCAGTGACTTTTTATGGTCATTTGATTATATTCTGTTACAAATCAGTTCACTAACCATGTGCCTACTAGGCTTACATGCAGAGACATATTTGCAGAACTTCTTGGGCTTAGTTTTTGAGATTGCCACAATGACCTCCTTGTAATTCTCTATCATTTTCACAGTGATGATAGTGATGTAAAAAATGGTGTATGCAAAGTGAAAATAGTTATAATAAAAATAGAATAACAAAGAACCTAGGCATTTTTTTGGACATACATCACCGGAAAAGAAATTACTGTGAAAACCGAATTTACATAACAATACAACCCTCACCCATGAACAATTTCCTAAATCTAGACAACCACCCTAAGAGACGTCATTGTTCTCTCCTGTCATCTATTCCCTTGGGAATAAACATCACTGTTGACAGGTTTTGCTTCTTTGTTATTGTTGGATGTTGAATGTGGTAAAAAAGGTGCTGCTGCTATGTTGAAAGTGCCAGTGTTGCCATGTGTAAGAGAAGCCCACCAGTCAAAACCACCAAAAAAGAGACAACATGAGAGCCCTGTAAAAGGACAGGGCAAGTGCCCAGGCTGTACAAAAAGCCTGGACAAGAATTCACAATCTACCAATTGTGACAATTGCCCCAGCTGGTTCTGTATCAAGTGCCTTGGATTAAGTGATGAACAGTATGTCTTACTAGGGAAAATGAATTGCACCATTAACTGTGAATGGAGCTGCCCCTTGTGCATCTTAAACAAACCTGTGCACAACACCGACACCCTAACCAAAGCTATTGAATCTTTCAAAACAGAAGCACATGAGGACATTGCTTGCGTAATGTCAGCTGTCAACAAGGGCCTCAAAGAGATTCATGAGGAGGTTGCCACAGAATGAAATGTTAGCAAGGTAAAAGCAATTGTTGAATCAGCAATCACTGAACAAGTGACTGGGCCCACCCCAGATGCACTAGACAAACATATACGCTACACAGTCAGAAGCAAGCAAGACAAGCAGCAATGCAAACTCAACATTGTTGGATATGGGATTCCAATCCAAGCAAGTGGCAAAGACTTCCTTGCCAAATATTTCCAGGACACCTACAAAGGTGGAATTATCTGAAATTTTTTTTTGCTGGAGTTTTCAGTTAGGACAGGATTGTCCAGAGGGAATTTTAGGGGGGGGGGAGGTCTTTTTCATGGGCGCAACTTTCTACAGAGGATTGTATCATAAAGGGAGGGGATTTTTCATGGAGGAGGAAGCCAGATTTACCAGCATTATTTGGAAAACAATCAGAAATCAAATAAACAAAAGTTAACTGAAAGTAAGGAACAACGTTTTTATTTCACCATTTCACCATTCATTATGTTTCACCACCATTCATTTTTATTTCACCATTCACCATTTAGTATATGAAGGGGATGCCCCTCTCCTCAATACCTTGCTCTTTATGCTAAAGTTTGACTGCTTGTCCAAATTTTGTAAGAATGACTGCTGAAATAAAAAAAGCCAGTGAATTAGAATAAGAAGTTTTTTGAAGTACTAAAGAACTTTAGCATGAAGAGCAAGGTGTCAAGGAGGGGGCAACCCCTGTTTTGGTTTCCTTTTTTTTTTTGTGCCCCATCGTTTTCTTTTTTTTGCTTATAGATGGACAATAAAGAACATTCATTCTATATATATATATATATATATATATATATATATATATATATATATATATATATATATATATATATATATATATATATATATATATGTATAAAATTAATTTGCAATTTTACAAAATCTTCTTAATTTTGTCTTAATTTTTTTGTCTCTTGAGATGTGGTCTCAACAGATAGATTCCAGTTATTAATTTTGCTTACCAGGATTCTTGTGAGCTTGGCATATGCTTGGATTTTTCGTTGTTGAAAACGCCATATCTGGACTCGTTGACAGTCTGATGACAACTGATTGTAGTATTTTTTTTTGTCTCTGAACTTTTTTTCTGAAGTTTCTTGAGATGGGGTCTCATAAGGATGATTCTAGTAATCAATAGTTGCTCACAAGGATTTTTTGAGTTCTTTCTCTGCTTGGAGTTTTTTTTTGATAGATGCTGCAGGAGATGGATGTTTTCAAAAACGCCATATCAGGGGTTGTTGATAGTCATAAGACAACTATGAATTTAGTATGTGTTTTTTTTTGTCTATGAAGTTTCTTGAGATGGGGTCTAATGAGTAATTCTAGTAATCAATGGTTGTTCACAAGGATTCTTTTGAGTTCTACCTCTGCTTGGAGTTTTTTTTTTTTTTTTTTTTTTTTTTTTTTTTTTTTTTTTTTTTTTTTTTTTTTTTTTTTTTTTTTTTTTATGGAAGCTGCAGGTGATGGATGTTTTCAAAAACGTCAAATCTGGGCTTGTTGACAGTCTGAAGACAACTACGAATTTAGTATGTTTTTTTTTTTTTTGTCTATGAAGTTTCTTGAGATGGGATCTAATTAGAATGATTCTAGTAACCAATAGTTGCTCACAAGGATTCTTTTGAGTTCTACCTCTGCTTGGAGTTTTTTTTTAAATAGAAACTGCAAGAGTTGGATGTTTTCAAAAACACCATAGCTGGTCTCGTTGACAGTCTGAAGACACCTATGATTTTAGTATGTTTTTTTTTTGTCTATGAAGTTTCTTTATATGGGGTCCAATTAGAATAATTCTAGTAATCAATAGTTGTTCAAAAGGATTCTTTCGAGTTCTACCTCTGCTTGGAGTTTTTTTTTTTTTTTTTTTTAATGGAAGCTGCAGGTGATGGATGTTTTCAAAAACGTCAAATCTGGGCTTGTTGACAGTCTGAAGACAACTACGAATTTAGTATGTTTTTTTTTTGTCTATGAAGTTTCTTGAGATGGGGTCTAATTAGAATGATTCTAGTAACCAATAGTTGCTCACAAGGATTCTTTTGAGTTCTACCTCTGCTTGGAGTTTTTTTTTAAATAGAAACTGCAAGAGTTGGATGTTTTCAAAAACACCATAGCTGGTCTCGTTGACAGTCTGAAGACACCTATGATTTTAGTATGTTTTTTTTTTGTCTATGAAGTTTCTTTATATGGGGTCCAATTAGAATAATTCTAGTAATCAATAGTTGTTCAAAAGGATTCTTTCGAGTTCTACCTCTGCTTGGAGTTTTTTTTTTATAGAAGCTGCAGGAGATGGATGTTTTCAAAAACGCCAAATCTGGGCTTGTTGACAGTCTGAAGACAACTATGAATTTAGTATGTTTTTTTTTGTCTATGAAGTGTTTTTTTTTTTGTCTATGAAGTTTCTTGAGATGGGGTCTAATTAGAATGATTCTAGTAACCAATAGTAGCTCAAAAGGATTCTTTTGTGTTCTACCTCTGCTTGGAGTTTATTTTTTTTTTTTAATAGAAACTGCAGTAGTTGGATGTTTTCAAAAACACCATAGCTGATCTTGTTGACAGTCTGAAGACACCTATGATTTTAGTAAGTTTATTTTTGTCTATGAAGTTTCTTGATATGGGGTCCAATTAGAATAATTCTAGTAATCAATAGTTGTTCAAAAGGATTCTTTCGAGTTCTACCTCTGCTTGGAGTTTTTTTTTTATAGAAGCTGCAGGAGATGGATGTTTTCAAAAACGCCAAATCTGGGCTTGTTGACAGTCTGAAGACAACTATGAATTTAGTATGTTTTTTTTTGTCTATGAAGTGTTTTTTTTTTTTTTTGTGTATGAAGTTTCTTGAGATGGGGTCTAATTAGAATGATTCTAGTAACCAATAGTTGCTCACAAGGATTCTTTTGAGTTCTACCTCAGCTTGGAGTGCCAACTTTAGGATAGTGAGGGAGGTCCTAACCTCTTATCATCAGCGCACCTACGAGAAGGGACGTCATATCCCAACCAAACTAGATGAGAAGTAAAAGATGGCTCGCTAACTAGAGATGGTAAGGCCTTTTTAAGGTCTGGGTGCTATCTAACCTCTATAGAGTGAGGGAACTCTAAATTTTTGTAGTCTCATGATCTACTAGTAGATCATACCTACTATAAGTGACGTCTGGATCTCAACCTAACTTGGTGGAAAGCAAGACCAAGTCAGTTGTCCTTGTCTTTCTTTTTGGGAGCTTGCACCTGATCCTATTTTTTGGGGGAAGGAGAGGTCCCTGGACTCTCATCAAGACAATCTCTACCAGAATAGTTTATCACATATAATGAAACTGGGTTGAAAGTAAAGAGTTAATACCCTACTTCTGCTTTATGGGGTACGGCACTGATCTCACTTAAGCTGGTAACAGAGGATGGAGGCTCAATTATTGTGATAAAGATATCCTCCAGAATGAGTTGTCAAACTTGAACAGCATTTAGTAGAAAATCAGAGGTGGTTCTCTTGTTGTCCTTTTTTGGGAGCCGAAACATGTTAAACCTCAATAGAGGGTCCATAAATTCTTTTGTTGGGACATTTACCCAAAGAGGCTGCTCAATCTCAAGAGAACTTGATGGTGGTTAACAGATTTTGTCCGAAAATTTACTCGATACTCTGGGATTATTCGAGTGGGGAAGAGAGGGGAGTACATTTTACGGAAGCATGTGTTTGCCACTTAATTTCTCATATATTTGAGCTGCACCTGATCCAGCCTAGGTGGTCTGTTAAAGGTATCATGATATCTTTTTATTAGTATAGTTGTTGGTAAGATGATGAAATTTATCCAGTGAAATCTGATTCACAGTCACTGTGCCAAATATTCGTTTTTTTGCTGGACCTCTTTAAAAAAATATATTTCATTCTTGTCATAAGAATGAAACTGGCCCGTTGTTCCCAGTTAAACACTATAGGGACTAGCGGCTATGCCTTTTGCACATCTTGAATATTTCAAGTATTTAAACAGTACTGCATATGGTACAGGATTGTGTATAGTATGGTACAGGATTATGATTATATGGTACAGGATTATATGGTACAGGTACTACATGGAACCTGGGCACCAGAGTCCAAATTTTTATCTTTTATTTATCTATCATACCAAATTAGGCTTTGTGTTGAGAGCTTTCAGCTTAATAACGCATCGTCACTTCCTTATTTACATATAAAAGGATAGACACTTCCTATATTAGGCGTTTTTTCCATAATAATTAGTTTTAAAATTCACAAAGCGGCTAGTGTAGCCCATTTTTCAATTTTCATGGATTGACATCCTTTCGCCATTAAATCACAACTTTCCATAAACCTTAGACGGGATTATCTAGAACCTCTTAATTCTTACAAGATACTGTCAATCTTTCTTCTCGTTTTCTCTTTTTCTCGAATTTTTCTTCCATTAGATATTTCGCTCTTCATCGATCTGATGAAGAAATAGAACTAGACACGGAGAACTGAGCTGAATAGCGGATAAGTTTAAAATAGGCTGTCCGCAAGACCTCTTCTGCTGAATTAGAAATTCCTAGGAGTTTAAGAGTTTGTCCCACAACGTGCTTTAATCTGGTACCAACTGGGATAAAGCTGGATTAGTGTTTTGTTGAGCTTTATGAAGGAATTGTGTGGAAACTGACTTATAATTAGAAACAACCTATTTCAGGATGCACTGTAAGCGAATTTACGTAGAAACGCATTTACATGACGGGAGTAGAGGATGAATGCGTCACAGCCCGGAGATCCGTTTCAGGTGTAAGTTTGTGTTTATTTTTATTTTTTTGTTCTTTCATAATTATTGTACAACCTATCACTGCGTATACTGCAAAAAAGGGGCAAAGGTCTGTCAGGGGAAGAGGGATTAAAGGCAGGGATCAGGGATCTATATGACTGTAGGATCCGTATGGGCATATGTGATGTATGAAAAAAAAATCAGAAAAAGTTATCTGCTACTTGTGAAACTGCTTTGAAAGGAGGGCTGCCAATTGAAGGGGATAAATCCTTCCTTGTTTTTTGCCCCTCCTCCAAAGATCTTGAAAACGCTTATTTAATTGGAATTTTTTTCATTTGTATTAATCATTTTGCCTCCCCTTAATTGGTGTCCCTGATTTGAAGGTGTGTTTGGAAGTTGGGGAGACTCCACCCTGACTTTTAGGAAACAATTCTTAAAAGCTAGATGCTTTATTTCAAATACACCTATCAGAAGAAGGGGGCACACCCCTCTTTAACCTAAAAATATATAGTTTCTTCCTTTGTAGAATGTATAACGCATCTAATTTTGCCCTTGAAGAAATTTATAAGATTTGTTTCTAAGTGTGTACTCATTGATATGTCCAAAAAAATTCAGGGCTTTAGTTTTTTTTTAATTTCAATGTTTCGAAAAATAGCATGGCATTAGCAACAGTCTCCTTCCTTTTTTTTACAAGTGATGGAATGCTGTTTGAGGCTAAAAAAAGGAATACCAAAAGAATAATGATTTTAAAATGACCTGGCTTTTCACTCTCTCGGACTACGTATCTGATATCATATTTAATGATGTCATAAATCAATGTTAAATTAAGTCAAAATTTATATTTAAAATAACATATATTTATTTATGAAGAAAAAGGGTCGCATGCATATCTTAGTATGTTGATCAAATGTAGTGTTTCATTTAAGTGTTTTTGTTGTGATATAAATTTTGAAGAGTAGAGATCGTTGATATTGTTGATATTGTTTGTTTTCGGATTGTAAATTATCTTTAGGAATTTTCAACTTATAAAATCTTTACCTCTATTAGATAAATACTTCAAAAAGAGACAATAATGCTCCTTGATAAATTTTAATTGAAGAAGATCATTTAATATTTTCTTCAGATTAATCTTTTTATTTAATAATTTAAGCTACCCTAAAAATATATTTTTATTTTCAGTAATCTCTTTAAAGATATACGAAAAATTAAGCGAGGAAAAAGGGTTAATTTAAATAAAGCATTGTCAAAGAGTAAAAAAACAAATAAAGCATTAATTAATAAAAAAAATCCGAATATATTCTTTGCCAATCTTTTTTTTTTAATATAAACCGTTTTTCTCGCTTAATTTTTCCTAAATGGAAAAGCAACGTGGTCTGCTTTTCCAATTATCTCTGTAAACATGAAATTTTTACACAGATTGCGTGGTTTTGAGTGAAAACGAAACAATTTTTTTAGTTTGATTTCAAACGAAAAGTGAACACTTCAGTTGGAAAATAACACAAAAAGAAGGAATTCATAAAACAAAACAGGTAGTACAGTTAAATGGTTCTGTCATTGATGGGCTTATTGGAGTTGCTCAATTAACCCGATAAGTGCCTTGACCACTATTTTCAGTTTTTTGAGGATGTGGGAAAGCGAGGGGGTTCTTACAAATGCTTGGAAAGTCTTTTCACAAAATTTGTGTTAAAAAGCATCTCAAAACACAAGTGACATTGGCAATATTTTGCTGCGAAAAGAAATTTCAAATAAAACCTTTCATTGGCAAAATAGTTACCCCATAGTATGACTTTTTGTGTTTATTGTATTTTAAAATTCCAAATCGCTGTGGCATTTAAACGATGAGTGTCCCAAAACATATGTATGTATCATCACCTATACTGTATTTTCAGCAATAAGATGTACTGTATAGTAGTATGCATATTGTTAGTCTCCTTATAGAAAAAAGTAGACTACTCAGTGTTCACTTTAGTAAATCATTCAGTAACTGGGATAGCTAAAACACCTTATTTTGTTTTTGAAAGCTTATCCTATATGATATGAAACAACACTTAGCCTAACAACAACTGTTTTGCTTAGTTTTTGTCTTGTTTAGAGGGTTTCTGAGGGGAGGGGTCAAGCTCAGCAAAGTAGTGAAGAAACTGTTTATGAGAACTTGCTTGATTATTTATTAGAGAAACCATGAGATTCCTGGGTGCCGCGTTCCCTGTGTTTGTGCATGTAATAAGTTTCACCAAACAAGAGATTAGCTGTGGAAGTACCGACTTCGAAATACCTTTCTAACAATTATTTATTGATATTTTGTCCATTGTTTGTCGCAACCTTCACTGCTCTCCTAAACCTTTAATTTATTCTGGTTTAATTTAAGATCAACTTATGCATATTATTATTCTGGTTTTATTTATAGTAGTTTTATGTCATTTTGGAGTGAATAAGGCCAATTCTTCCCTGAACAACTCAAACCTATAAAACGAACCAGTTTAGCTACGCTTTTTACCCCAATAATGGTAGTATATCAGGTAGTAAAGGCAGGGACGTATCCAGGGGGAGAGGCTAGCGGTTTTGACCACCCTCCCTGTAATTGTGTTGCGGAGCAACACTACTGCTTTCGTAGTTTTTGTTTTGTTTTTTTGTGTTTTTTTTCACCGTGATCAGCGACCTGTAGCTCCGAAGTGGTAAGAGTTAAAAATTTGAGATTTTTCAGAGGGAAGGGAAACGTGAAACAGAGTAAAAAAGTTCCAGAGAAGCTCCTAAAATTTCTAACAGTTTTCCATAAAAAAAAATAAAACGGTTTTTTTCTTAGAAACTGTGCGTTCGATGTTTGGCGTCAAGTTAAGACGACCCTAGCTTCGGAAATAAACTTATTAGAAATACAGTTGTGCCGAACTCATGTAGAACTTTCATTTGTCTCTTCGATAACCGGAGCACAAAATTTCGTAGCTCTTACAGATTTCCCGGAAATAATTCCGGAAAAGTCCATCTCGTTCCGATTTTTTTTGGAATTTTTTCAAATTTTCGATTTTGATGTTTCTTATATTTTTATCGAGTAGTGCTATGAAAAGTATGCAAGAACAAGTGAAGTGTTCTATATACCAAGTTGCTTCGTTCTCTAAGAAATAATTTCAGAAGTTTCGACGTTCTAGAGGTAACTTCTGTTCTGGACCAGCTAGAATTTTTTTTCCAACGCGGTTCGACAGGTCTCGATCTCCTAACAACTGGAGGTTACAATAGTTTCTCCGAAATAAAATTCCTTCTTTGGGTTTTTCTATTTGGAAGTTTTGTCATGCCGTCGGGGCAATTTAAATTTTTTGGTGAATTTGGTTTGTTTTATATTTTCCTAGCTTAGACCATCAAAAGTTAAGCAGAAAACTATAAGACGTTATTTCCGTATCTCTTTCAGATTTCCCGGAAATAGCAACTGTGTCCCGTAGGGCACAGTTGCACGTGTTGCTCCGCAACTGTGCCCTAAGGAACAGGGCACAGTTGCTGCAACACTTCCCGTTGCACAGGCAACGGAGGTCTAGTTTTTGTCTCACTCGTAAAAACGTCACAATGCATATACACATATTTTTGATGTTTTCAAAGTTTGTTTTTACCCCTCCCCTCCCCGCAAAGGTGGGGGGGGGGGTACAGACAAACCTTGCTAAGGGGGAAAACCTTACTAAAGCCCTGATATGAGGAGTGTGTCGAAAGTAAATTACGTTGTAGGATTTGAAAGATGCGAAGGGTTCATTTTCATGATATTGATCTCAAAGCTGCATTCATATAGCTTTAAGATGGAGGAGTTCAACATACTCCTCGTTCGAATTGAGACACATGTTGCAACGGTTCACCAGCTTCTTCATACTTTCCGTAATATTTTGCTGGCTGGCAATTTAGACTTCTCTGACATCCGTACCAATAGGGAAAGGCAGGGTTTGAAATACCCCCATTTTTTTGTCCCTCCCAAATTCCAAAAAATAACAAAACCTATTTGGTATTTTTATTGAAAAATACCTTCCATCGGTATTTTCATGGACAAATAAAAAATAATAGAAATTGCCCCCTTCCTATGTTCTAAAAAGTACATTTAGCCCCCCCTCAATATATTTGTGAGACGCCACTGTTGTCCGACCTAAGTGGTCGTACAAGTAGGGTCAGACCACCTTCTATGTGTTACTTATTTGTCTCCCTCACCTAGTAAGCACCCCTCACCCAGTATACACCCAACTTGCGTGGCGAGTCATTTCTTCGATGTTGGTCACTTGTACATTAAAAAAACAGTATATTCAATGGGGGAACAAATCTTCCTATTGAAAACCATGACAAGTTGAAAATTACCCAAGAGAAATGTTGGGTCGAGGAGGGGGTGCTTTCTATCAATTGATGCTGAGTGTCGGGACTATCCAATAAAAAAAAGATCGTGACAGGACAGTGGTTTAAGTTTGGGTTGGCAAGATTGAATAGAGGGAGTTCAAACTTGTTTTTGTACCGTTTTTGCATGTCTGAATTGTTTCTTAACGGTTTGAACGATATATGGTATAACGGCTTCGATGCATCGTCGGGATGTTTCTCAAGCGGTGTGATGTAGGTCATGGTTTACGTCTAATTGAAATTTAAGAGTTTAGATTCCAAAATATTTAATAAAAAAACATTCCTTTACTTTAACATTTTTTCCCAAATGTAGTCGACTTTCCAAATGTTTTACTTCAAGGCCATATCCAAAGGGATGGCACCAAGTTTGATCCCCCACCCCATCCGAAATTTTTGTCCTAATGAATGAATAAAAAAAATTCACTTGTTTTTAATTTTTTTTTTTCTAAACCACTATCGAACAAAAATACCCCCTCCCCCAGAACGAAAATTCTGGATTGTCCCTCATTTGTTGTTTCATCTTTAATTTTTACTAACTCTTTACGTCTTTATTTGTTATTAGCTCTGCCGAACGTATATATGAAAGCTCACGTAGATTGACGACTACAAATATATCAGAAACTAATTTGAGGTACACAAAAAACTATTTACTATGGCTTGTAGTTTGGTCGCTTCCCTCTACCAACTTTTGCTTTCCTTCTATTGTAAAGCTTCATTGGAATTAAAGTATACGCCTCAAAGCACTCCAAAAAATTACACATCTTCATATTATTTTCATATTTGTGGGAAAATACCCTGTAATTCCACCCACACGAAGGATCTGAGGACTCAAATTAGGCAAGCCTGCCAGGATTTAATAACGGCGACGGGGGAGGGATAATGAATATACATAACCAAAAAAGGTGATGAAGGGTTTTATAAGGAATACTTGGAACAAAATCAACATCTTGAGATTTCAAAGGGGGTGATGACAGTGGTCAAGTATGGTTCTGAAGCGCGGGTGTTATAAAACGGAAGAGGAGTTGCTAGATATCTTCCAGAGAAATTGCATACGGACTGTTTTGGGTACCCGATTGACGGTACTCAAATAGTAAGCTGTAATTAGAGAAAGAATAAAATGGCCAGGACATGCTCTGTGGATGAAGGATGACAGATTTCCGAAGATAGTCCTTGTGGGCGAACCGTCTAGGGCCAGACAAAAGCGGTTTGTCCCCGAATTGGGCGGAAAGGCTTTGAACGGATTGGATTGGAGGAGGAGCTTGTGTAGCTCTATTGGCCTTAGGTGGCTTGGTGCTGCAGTGAGTTGTTAGTAGTAGTAGTAATAGTAGAATTGGAAATGAATTAGGAAATTCTGAGGGTTTGCCCATTCAGAAATCATGTACTCCAGGCGGCGCTTGGCCAGCGTTTCGGGGACTTTGCCAAGCCATTTGGGGACTGGGTCAAGCGTGGTGGAACTGTGCGGCATACGTGACATTCCGAGATGTATACCAGATGACAGGAAGTGGAGAACCCTGTGTCTAAATTTATATACTTTTATTCTCTTTCTAAACATTTAATGCTAAAAAAACTAAAAGTTTCACCTGCCACAAAACTTAGCGCCATTTAATATGCTTATTTGATTTCTTTTGTCTCATTGAAGATAAGGGATATCAATCTTCCAATTCTTTAAAGTTTGAGCAAATTTTGCAATGAAACAGTCAACAAATTAACGGGGATTCCCCTATCTGCCTCCGTTTATAAATATAAACTTGTTGGTATTGTTAATACATTGGGGATTCCCACTTTAAATTAAAGAAAAAAATAATAATAAAAAAAAAGTACCAGAGAGAACATTTTGAGATATGACACCTTTTGATCGTTAGTGTTATAATTAGAAGTGAACAGAGGGAGTGGCTTTTTTTAATGTATATTGCTAGGATCTTCTCCTGTTTTGGCTTTAGAACTGATATACATAAAAGGAGACTTCAGTAAGCTGCCTAGATATGTAACATAGACAGGGAGGGGGGTGCCTGACTATTTAAGATTTTTCCAATAATTTTCTTATAATTCACCATTTTGTTGGTTTGACACCCAACGAACATGTTTGGGCCTCTACTATGTCTGCTTCTGTAATAATAGCTTCAGAGACAGATACTGTTCCCCTATCAATAAATATTTCGCCATGGAAAACAAAACCACTAAAGTTACTAAATTTAGCTGTATCACCAACAAATTTATATTTACAACCAGAGGCAGATAGGGGAATCCCATCCTATGAATCCTATGAAGGTGTTCCCCACTCGCTCCAGTAGAGGCTAGCCATTCTGCTTTTGTCTATGTTCTAAGTTCAGGTCTTATAAAAGAAGCCAGTTCGTTTAAAAGGATTAATAAATTTCAATCAAAATTTTAAATTTTTAATTAGTCTGATACCGTTTCCCTGTATTATCTTGTGATTTTGAGGGAAGTGAGGAATCTTCTTGACACGAGAAAAGTGAAAGATAAATAGCTCGAAGAAAGCTTTAATCCGATGAGCTATTTTGCAATGCATAAAAAAAGTATTTGTCGGTTATTGGAAAAACATCCAAGAAGTGCGCTCTGTAAGACAAAAACCTGTTTCCCCGTACTTGTCGGTTATTCGAAACACACCCAAAAAGCGAAGTTGAATGATGATAAAATAATATTTTAGAAATTAAATTATGGAAGCCTAACCTTCCCATTATTCTGTTAATAAAGTATTGTATATTCGTCATATTTTCATATATTTCGTTAGGATTAACTATTAGGGAAACCGGTTATTGTATTACAGTGCACAGCGTAATTCTTGAATGTGTTTCCAATCAAATGGTAATGAACTGTAGTAAGGAGCGACGCGGCTCAATAGTAGACGAAACTCTAAAAAACGGAATTTTGATACTGATAGATACATCAAAAGAATCAGATTTTTATGCCGATTTTAAATATATTAGTTCCATCAAATTTAGTCTCACTTATAAAAAGTTACGAGCCTGAGAAAATTTGCCTTGTTTGGAAAATAGGGGGAAACACCCCCTAAAAGTCATACGATCCTAACGAAAATCAAACCATCGCATCCAGCGTATCAGAGAACCCTATTGTATAAGTTTCAAGCTCTTATCTACAAAAATGTGGAACTTAGTATTCTTTGCCAGAAGACCGATCACGGGTGTGTGTTTATTTGTTGTTTTTTTTCCTAGGGGTAATCGTATCGACCAATTGGTCCTAGAATGTCGCAAGAGGGCTTATTTTAACGGAAATTAAAAGTTCTAGTACCCTTTTTAAGTGACCAAAAAATTGGAGGGCGCCTAGGCCCCCTCCCACGCTAATTTCTCCCTAAGTCAACGGATCAAAATTTTGAGATAGCCATTTTGTTCAGCATAGTCGAAAAACATAATAACTGTGTCTTTGGGTCTGACTTACTCCCCCACAGTCCCCGGGGGAGGGGCTGCAATTTACAAACTTTGACCAGCGTTTACACACTGTAATGGTTATTAGGAAGTGTACAGACCTTTTCAGGGGATTTTTTTGGTTGGGGGGGGGGTTGAGGTAAGTGGGCTACGTGGAAGGATCTTCCCTTGGAGGAATTTGTTATGGGGGAAGAAAAATTCCATGAAGAGGGCGCAGGATTTTCTAGCATTATTTAAAAAAAATGAAAAAATAAATATGAAAAAGTTTTTCCACTGAAAGTAAGGACCAGCATTAAAACCTAAAACGAATAGAGATTATTACGCATATGGGGGTCCATCTTTTCCTAAATACCTCGCTCTTTACGCTAAAGTATTTTTATTAATTTCAACTGTTTATTCTACAGCCTTTGGGGTTCAGGAGTCAATCTTAAAGAATTGGGACACAATTAAAGCTTTAGTGTAAAGAACGAGGTATTAACGAGGGGGCGAACACCCTCATATACATAATAAAAATATACGAATATAGAAGTTCGTTACGTTAGTTAATTTGTAAGTTGCCTATATTTTTTAATTAATAAAAATATTCGTTGAAAATTAAAAATTCTAGTTGCCTTTTTAAATAACCGAAAAAATGGAGGGCAACTAGGCCTCCTCTCCCAACCTTTTCCTGAAAATCGTCTGGTCAAAACTAAGAGAAAGCCATTTAGAAAAAAAAAAAAAAAAAAAATGCAAATTTTGCTTTAACTAATCATTTGCGAAGAGCCAAAATCAAACATGCATTAATTCAAAAAGGTTCAGAAATTAAATTAAAAAAAAATGTTTTTTTAAGTGAAAGTAAGGAGCGACATTAAAACTTAAAACGAACAGAAATTACTCCGTATATGTCCCGCTCTTTACGCTAAAGTTATTCACTGTTTTATAAAGTAGTATGAAGAGAAAGAGTCAAACTTGAGCGTAAAGAGTGGGGTATTGAGGAAGGAATAGCCCCTTTTATGCACGGAGTAATTTCTGTTCGTTTTAAGTTTTAATGTCACACCTTACTTTCAGTTAAAAACTTGTTTTTTTACTTAATAACCGACAAGTACCAAAAAACTATGCTCTTTTTCTTTCTTTAGAACGTTTTTTCTCTAGCTTTTTTTATTTTTCCTTTTTTATGACACTTCGTATTTACAAACTGACATATAGCGATCGCAAATTCTGTTGGTCTGTCTGTCTATCGGTCCTGGTTTTGCTAGTTTAGGCTCTTCCAGATAAGCTAGGACGAAGAAATTTGGCGGGTGTATCAGGGACTAGATCAGATTAAATTAGAAATAGTTGTTTTCCTGATTCGACCATTTGGGGGGTGGGTGGGTGGGTGACGGTTAGTTCGGAAAAATTAGAAAAAATGAGGTATTTTTAACTTACGAACGGGTGATTGGATCTTGGGAGAGCGGAGAGATCAGGATGAAACTTGGTGGGAAGAAAAATCACAGTCAAAAATACGTGACTAACATAACCGGCCCGGACCCGCTCTCTTTGGGGGAGGGAGTAATTCGAAAAAAATAGAAAAAATGAGGTATTTGTTACTTACGGACGGGGGATTAGATCTTGATGAAATTTGGCATTTCGAAGGATCTTGTGCTTCAGAGCTCTTATTTTAAATCCTGACTAGATCCGGTGACATTGGGGGGAGTTGGATGGGCAAACTGGAAATCTTGGAAAACGCTTAGAGTGGAGAGATCCGGATGAAACTTGGTGGGTAGAATAAGCAAATATCGTAGACACATGAACATAACAGGACTGGAACAGCACTCTTTGGGGAGCTATAGGGGGGGGGGGGTCTGTGCTTTGCGAGCTAGGACGATGATAATTGGTAGGTGTGTCAGGAACCTGCACAAATTGACTTGATAAAGTCGTTTTCCCCGATTCGGCCATCTGGGGGGCTGAAGGGAGAGGAAAAATTAGAAAAAATGAGGTTTTTTTTAACTAAAGAGTGGGTGACCGGATCTTAATGCATTTTGATATTTAGAAGGACCTCGTGTCTCAGTGCTCTTATTTTAAATCCCGACCGCATTAAGCCTCTGATTTTTCTTTTAAATCGATCTATTGATTCTTAAAATTTTGCTTGAGCTCATGCCATGTGAGCTCTTAGCTCTTGTTCTTTTATCTCTTTCTTAGGATCAGCTTGCTGAAAGAGAATGATAAATTGATAAAAGGAAGTTTTAATTCGAGAGCTGCCCCGAACTGCAATGAAAAAGTACTATCTATCATTTTTTTTTCTGTAGTCTTTTTCTTTTTCAGGAGTTGCTAATCCAGGGCATTAATGTGCGTTAATCCAGTGGCTTGCCATTTATGTGCCGTTAATCCTTGCCATTAATGTGCGTTAATGGCATTAATCCAGGGCAGTTGCTATTAATGTGCTCAAAATTTCCTTAATATGAGAAATTAACGTCTATTTTATGAACCATCCTAAAACACAAATAACTATCACTATTCATAACCCAATAAATTTCAATTGGATCGACCAGATTTTTTTTTTTTTACATAACATGTTTCGGTTTTTGAATGCTGTGGGGGTTGTTTCCTTTCTGGACAGGTGTGCCAATAAGTTACCCATTGTCAGGTTTAAATATGTAGAATTTAATCAGAACTAAATTAGGACCAAGCTCAAAACCAAGTGGAAATTATTATATTTTCCTCTATGGCTCATAAAATTGGTGTAATGGTTTATTAAGGTTTGAAATTTGATTTGGGGTGACATTTTTTTTTACAATTTTTTACAATTAACTTTTTTTTTTACAATTAAATGCCTCATCTTTGAACGGACGCTCTTCCTTTTGTGATATTTTTGAGTTAAAATAGTCTAAACTTTCGGCATCCGAGTGGCTCTAAAATTAAAATGGAATACGGTTACTCATGGAGGTGTATTTACTAACTATGAGATAGTTAAAACGGGCTATGATTGGGCTATAGAGTATGTTAGCAGTTGTTGTTCAAATACTACCTGGCATTATTTTATAAAGTGCAAGCAAAGCAGCTGGCTTTTTGCCTACTCCTCCTGCGGGTATTCGACCCTTGGGAAAAAGGGGTCGGGGTCTGCCATGGCTTATAGCGGTGATCTTTGTCACGTTCCCCCACAAGGTCGAAAATTGTTCTAATTACAGAGTCAGAGGAGTAAAAATACCGATGGAGGGCCAAATTTTTATCGTTGCCCCCAAATATTAATTGTATATCCGCCCCGCGGCATTTATAGCATAGTGTCCGGCGGCTTCATTACAAACGTTGAGAAAAATAAAAAATTAGGTTGAAGAATTAATGCTGAAATTTCTCTGTAAATGATAATTACCAGTATTTTTGTTATTTTCACGAATTATATTGAAGTCAAAATGTAGTCTGCACAAATAAAGCCTACGAAACCTTTGAAAAATCTTGACAGGCTAGGTAGGCCCTTTCGCCTTAAGCTGGTATGCTTACTGGGGGACAAAGTTTCACTCTTCTTATACTTCCCTGAATTTTAAATTAGCTGAAAAGAAGTATGCTGTAGTTTTGTATCGAACAGAGCTGCCAAACGCTTGGTGGCGTTGATGATTTTTTTTTACACTAACGCTAGTTTCTGCCCTTATAAGTGTCCTGTACTCTCTGGTTTGTGACTAGAATCCCCATGTGTTTCTTTAATCAGTAAATTACCTTCTGCTGTATTTAATTGACTGCTTTTAATGTTTTATCTGTGGCGATATTTTGTGTATCATGCGCAATAAACTTCGACCATTAAGATTAATCAAAATCCTAGTTATCATTTCTGAATTATGTCCAAATAGTGATTCCTCCCCACTTTACATTGTTGTTTTCTAAGCGCACTTTAAAAATTTCGGTTACTATTGGCTATTCTTTACAAGGATGCACCAGATGCTGGAACCGTGACAAAGCATCATTGAGCTTTAATTAGTGTCGATGATTTGGTAAATAATTACTCTTAATTTATGATAAAGTTTCAGAAATCAAAAGGCAATTTACATATTATTTAGGTTTAAAACATTTGGGAAAATAAATCCTTGTTTCTTTCACTTCAACCTGATTAAAAACTTTTAGAAAGAAATTTTTGTTGTCATGATCATTTATCAATGAACGACACTTGATGTTCTTATGAGATCAAGTTAAGTAACTAAAATATTTTTGAATCTTAACGAACTACCCCCCCCCCCCCTGAAAAATTTAAAAACAGCGGCCTAAAAATTTGGCCTCTCATATTTTGGTTACAATAATAATAATTTTGAATCACTAAATTTATAATAATAAAGTGGATAATAATAATAAAGTGGAGTAACAATAGAAAAAAACATACAAAAAAAAACAATATTAACTATAAAAAAAACAACAATACAAGTCAAATAATCGCAGAAGAGGATGAAAAGTACCTAACCCCAGGCACGTACCAAATGGCACTAAACAATCGAATAACCTTTTGGTTCCTATACTATCTATGCAGATGTAAAGGAAATACAATGCCCCAATGTCCTTCGGATCACTTTTGTTAAAAACATACAGACAAAGAATTGAATAGTCGCAATAAGTTGAATAAAGTCTAGCCAAGGCCTTGCGAGAATGTGAGCCACGATTTCAGACAATTTTAGCATAACCTGGTTTGAGTTCATTCTTGATGTCTGAAAGTGCACTAGAACGGATAGCCGATAGAGGAGCAAAAATTCATCCCAAGCCAACACAACGCAGGAACTATCTTAGAACCATAAATTAGATGGCAGACCTGTTGCAATGACAGACAATTTCGTACTGAAAGAATATGCGACAAACTGATATAAAAGAGAACACATTTCATCTCCGGGAAGAACACCGTCGCTGTCTAGCATGAATCAGCAAAGTTATATGGTGTATTCCAGCATCCCTTAACCGGCTTATCGTCTGCATTAACTTTCCCGGATGCAATCTGTAAAAAAAAATAACAATAAGTACTTATCCTGTCTCTTGTTAACTGAAACGCTATGGGACACTAGGCGATACTCTTATGTTAAACGGATCACCGTGAATAACCCTGTTTAAGATCTGACAAAACCGGTTTGCCTCTCTGGAATCGGTTATGATTTGCTTATTTTGAGTGAGAAAACTACGATCTAGGTATATTTTGATTGAATATTTTCAAACTGTTTGTGGTTAGGAGCGATGTGGCTATATAGTAACTGAAACTGTAAGAAACTGTGTCTTCATAATAAGAGATATATCAAAAGAATCGAAATTTGATGATTATTATATAAAGTTCGTAAAGTTTAATATTACCCATCAAAAGTTACGAGCCTTAGAAAATTTGCCTACTTTTAAAAAAAAAGGGGGAAATACCCCCAAGAAATCAAGTGGTCTTAATGAAAACCACATCACGAGATTCAGAATACAACAGAACCCTACTGTAGAGGTTTCAAGCTCCGATATGCAATCATGTGGAATTTTGAATTTTTTTTGCCAGAAGCAAGATCTTGGATGTATGTTTTTTTGTTTCGTTTTTTTTTTCCCAGGGGTGATTGTATCGAACCAGTAATCCTACAAGATCGGGAGAGGACTCATTTGATAGGAAATCAAAAGTTCTAGTGGCGTTCTTAAGTGACAAAAAATATCAGAGGGCTGCTACAAAATTCCCTCCTACCCCTCTCTTTTACCCAAAATTGTCCGATCAGCATTTTGAGATAGCCATTTTCTTCAGCATGATCGAAAGATTTAATAACTAGGTCTTTGAAGATGACTTGACCCCCACAGCCTCAGGGGGAAGGGCTGCATGCTCTGAACTTTGACCGTTGCTTACATATAGTATTGGCTATTGGGAAGTATAAATATAATTTCGGGGGGAGGGGTTCTGGTGGGCTTTATTTCGTGGGAGGATCTTTTCATGGATGAGTTCTTGTGGAGGAAGGGCATTTTCCATGGGAGGGTGAGCTGGATTTCTCAGTATTACGTTAAAGTGTTTTTTGAATTGTAAAAAGCTTATAATTCTATTTAAATAGTCCTTGTGTATTAGGAGTCATCCTTAAATAATTGGAACAAAAAGTTAAACTTTATCGTTAGAGCGAGGTACTGAGGAGGGGGAAGCCCCCCTCATATACAGAGTAATTACTGTTTGTTTTAAGTTTCAATGTTGCTCCTTACTTTCAGTTGAAAAATTTGTTTTTTTATTTAATAATATTTAGTGGTGATTAGGGGTTAGATTAAGTTAGGCTAAGTATTTAATGTAATGCGTTCTGCGCGGCCTTTGTCTTAGTTTCCATAATTTTGTTTCTAAAGTATTATGTTATTATCATGTTTTGGTATATTTCATTAAGATTAACCAACTTCACTTCTTGGGTGTGTTCCGTTTCACAGACAAGTACCAACTAGGTCAATAACTACATTAAACATGTGCATTACACTGTTAACAAGGCCGTATACAGGATTTTTTTTTTCAAGGAAGGAGGGGGGTAACAAAAAAACTTTACAAAACATATAAAATTTGTTTGTATGCATTTTGTTACCTTTTTACGAGTCAAGAGTCAATTTTTCGTTGGGAAGGGTCAAACTGAGTAACCCCCCCACACACTCTAAATACGGCCCTGGCTGTAAACATAGCTTATTCACAAATCCTTGAAGGTGTTGTATATATAAAAATTACTGTCCCTTCTTGTTCTCTGCATATTCCTCATTTCCCTCATTTTCCGGGGTTAGCAGGTGTAACTTTTCCGACAACTAAAATGACGTCACCTACGATTCCTGAAACGCCAACTCTAAATGATCAGGGTTGTCGAATAAGTAATTTTGGGATGCTCGAGCGAACTAATGAAGTTAATAATGAACACTAGAATAAAAATATTAGGTGTGCTAATTAATTTTGTGTATCTGTTTTTTGTTTCAAGTTTAGCCAGATATAAAAGAGTCACATTTACATAAAGGCCACTAATGTTTTTGTTTTGTTATTTTTATTGGACTATCTTCTGCTCGCTTGCCTGGCCATAACAGTTTAATAGTCAATATAAAATTCTTTAAAAGAAAAGTTTCAGCTTGGGTCCAATCTAATATTGGCGCTATTTGGAAAACATATGAAATTGAATTTAATTGAATCCATTGAATTAAATTGAATTAATTTTAGTTCAATTGATTCTAATATTTTTCATTTTAATTAATTAAGTTATATGGATAAAATTACGATTGATTAAATATATAATTAAAAATAGCTTGCTTTTAAACTTTCGAGTTTTATTTGGTAACACACCACCTTGAGTGCCGCTAATGGATCTCATTTTCTATTACAACTATGCTAAAACGCCATCACAGTTGTGGCATCCGTTTATAATCTAACAAACCAATGAACTCTAAGCCCATAGTAACCGAAAATTTAAAAGTGTGTTTTGAAAAAAGGCAAACAGCTGTCATGTGAAGAAAAATCGTTATTTGAAGAAATTTCAGGAATAGTAATTTACTTTTATTAGTTTTAATGTTAAATGTTTATTGCAAAAAAATAATTTATTGCGGGAGGGGTGAAATACTACGAAACCCCTCGAAAATGGTGTCAGATCGAATTTAACACTTCACAATTGGAATCATCATGGCTAAAAACTGCACAGAGGAGAATTAGAGTCCCTCATCTTGAGTATCAAGGGGAATCACTTTTTTTTATCGGAAGTAGTCCTATATTATTCTTTTTTTTTGTTCGCCGCTAGTGGGGCATTGAAACATCGTAGAGAGATATTGCAGGACTGACTTGAAAGCTAATTTTTGTATCTACATGTTTTTTTTTGTATGTGACAAAAGATAATATTAAAATAAAATGCAATGTTTTTTTATACAAAAATTGCATTTTTCATGTATATGATTTCGTCAGGTTCCCTTAGTATTTTTGACCCCCCCCCCAGAAAAAAAGAGAAGAAAATAGTGCCTAAAACTGTAGTTTCCGTAAAGTTATGTACTTGGCTCTGATTACAGACAATTTCCGAACAGTTTTCAGTTGAGATAAATTCACGAATTAAAGATTTTTTTTTTGTAGTTCCTCTGCACTGGGGATAAAAAAAAATGAGTGAAGATTTTAGAGTTTTGCTTTAGTCACAGTGATATAAAAGATGATTTCGTTTTATATTTTAAGCATTTAAAAAATACAGTTGATGTTTTTTTTAGCAACTTAAATATTCTACCAGTTCTTCCCCCGGGTTTGATTCAGGGAAAAGGTCAACTGTTGTTATGGTGTTTTTAGTCCTCATATAACCTGATATATTTCAATTTTTTTCTACATTTTGGGAAAGCGTAGAGTTGACCGAGGTAGCAATTCCTTTCCTTTTATTTAATTAGCATTGTTTTCAATTTGAATAAACTGATATACGTCATAGTTGATAATATATTTTCTATTCTCTCAGGCGTGGCTATGGAAATGAATCTGTTGATGGTCATATTTCACACCAGTTTTCGTAAGTGTTTTTTTTTTTTTTTTTTTCATTTCTTCTTATGAGGGTTCGACAGACAGCCGAAATAGGTTTATAATTTTCTACTTCCCTTTCCAAAACGGCGGCAAAATTAGCAAGAGTTTTCAAAAATAGACATCGTGGTCACCGATCAGCTTGTCTCACTTAGCATAAGTTTGCTATTTTTTCTTCAAAGAATGAAAAAAGGAAATGAAAGATCCTGTTTTTCATCAAAATAATAATTTCTGACAAAAAATTTGTTTTTCATCAAAACGTTGATGATCATGAAAAAGAAATCAGCGGTGATTTGTGAAATACTACTACTACTAACAACTCACTGCAGCACCAATCCGCCAAAGGCCAACACGGCTACATACGCTACTCCTCCATCCCAATCTATGTAAACCTCCATCTTTATACCCTCCCAAGAATGTCCCTTAAACCTCCTCTCACCCAAAGCGGGGACGGTGTTTCGTTTTACCCTAGACGGATGGTCGATAAGAACGATCTTTGGTAATTTCTCATTTTTCGTCTGCGGAACATGTCCTAGCCATCTCAGCCTTTCTCTCATTACAGCTTTATAAAGTGGGATAGAAACATGTTTTTCTTAGAGCTTACTGCTTGAAATACGGCCAGTCAGATGGGTGTCCAAAACAATCCTTAAACAATTCCTCTGGAAAACATCTGATGAAATCTCCTTCGTCTTTCGAAGCGCAAACGTTTCGGAACCATGCTTAATCACTGTGAGCACTATAGCCTCAAAGATTCTAATCTTGGCTTGTAGACTTATTTTCCATTTCTACCAAAGTTTTTTTAAACTGAAAAAGCACCCTGGGCCTTGGTTATTCTACTTTAATATCTTCTCTGCATCCACCATCTTTACTTATATTACTACCCAGGCAAGTGAAGGTATCCACCTGATTGTCCTTTACTTAAAATCATCTCTTTACCTTCATTTATTCCTTGTCTAAGCGTCTTAGTCTTCTTAACATCAATTTTCCAACCTGTTCGATCACCGTGAAATCTCAAAATCCCCAAAAATCGTTTTTGGAGGTTTACACTCTATAATACTAATTTTCACTCGTTTGATACCTTTAAAATCATTTTTGATGTGTGATGACTTACTTAGTTGCTTTATCTCCAATTTTTTTCTTCATTCTTTATTCAATATTCTGCGCGGTTGATGTCTCTGTGATTGGAATGAGTTTTTGGCGGGTAGTCCGTGGAGAGTTTGTCGTTTTCATTTTCCTTTTTAGTTTTTTTCCCTACACTCCACCCCTGCGGGGGTATAGAGTGCTGTAGGCTATGTATGTATGTGCTTGAAAATTTGAATAAAAATGATCTTATATTGTCTATGTTTAGTGTCTAATGTTTTTTATCGTAATGCTTGCTATGTTTTCCTTGTCTATCCTTCTCCATTGTTTGAAAGTTAAGATAGATCCAAACTCATGCCCAAACAAATACCCTGCGTTCATTATTCCTTAATGCAATCGACCGCAATTGATTTTTGTCCCCAACAGCCAATGAAAATCATTCTCTTTCAAAGAGAAGGATTTTCACTGGCTGTCAGTTACGAAAACCAATTACAATCGATTGATAAGTTACATTGAATAGGGGGATATTAGATTACTCTTAAAGGGGAAGTCAAGTTTTTAGCTGTTACTTTCTTAATAGAATTTAAAAATTGAATAAAAGCTATTTAAATAAGCTATTAAATAACAGCTCATATGTTTCTCATAGAAAAGCTATTTTGATTAAGACACATAATGTGACAATTGTCAAAATAGCTCTGAAAAGTGCCACTGGATCGCTAGCGTCTTCAACGTTGTGGTAATGGTACTTAAACATTTTATCACACGTAATCTTTGTTCGTGTCCTTTACCCCCTCCAGATACCAATAAATATAAAAGTTACCCTGATGTGTCAAAGTAGGGGTTTTTATGAGAGTAACTATTTTCTAATCCCCTGGTTGTTGTCAAAAGTTCTTATGTGCCTTTTTTTTTATGTTCAAGTCCATTGATGCGCAGAGATTCCAGCGGTAGAGGAAGGTGGGGCCAAAACATGTTAAATTATTGTTTCTAGATTACATTTTTTCATTTCTTTCTGGGGGGGCTCCTTACCGTCCATTTTGAGGATGAGAGAAGTTCTGAACTCCTCCTCCATTCTAATCTGTTGCTTGGTATTTCTTTTAAACCTTTCGCAGTTTTAAGATAAATTTCTACCGAGTATATTTCTCTTAAAAATGTTTTCGTCGTCTACTTAACAACATAAACCTTATTTGCGTATTTTCATTTTACATGTTTCCTATACGTAAAATAATTTACAATGTAAAATGAAATAATTTTTATGTAATTTTAGATACACATTTTTTTCTATTCATATATATTTTTTTTTTGTCCAAACCCGTAGGTGGGCACTTGTATCCTTAGGGACTAAAGAAGGAGGTGTTTGGTCTAGTGGCCGGTCAAAAGACGACAAAACAAATTTTGAGCTGTAACATTTCCCGTTTTTGTTCGGATTCTTTCAGGATAATCAGAATAAGGTAACTCCTACCACCGCACCAATTTTACTCTTTTTACCTGCATGATTACACCTGTTGAGGGGGAAGAAAATAATTTTAAGTATTTCTTTTACAAGGCTCTCATTTTTCAGAATAAGTGATGTAAACTCTACTTATGGTAGCAGAGTTCATCCTATTGGGCCAAATGGTTCAGCTCATATGCATGACGTCTTACAGCCATCGCCTTCCGTCACACCAACGCCAGGTGGCACTCTAGGACGGGGCAAACAACAAGTAATTTTTACTTTTTAATCCTACTTGTTTTTCTTGTTTCAATCTTGTTTTCAAAATATGTAGTTTTAAGATTGTAATTTCAATAATAAAAAAGTCAACGAAATAACAAAACAAAATAAGGCCTTTAATGTCAGCATTTTTTAGATCGAGATGTGGAATTTATACAAATATATATATATATATATATATATATATATATATATATATATATATATATATATATATATTAGCTGTTGGTGGGGGCGCTTCGCCCCCACCCCAAGCCCCCCCGCGCGCGTAACGTGCGGGTAAGTCGTTACGCGCCATATTAGTTACGTGCCATTGTAGTTGTGTCCCTGTGTCCCACCTGTGAATATAGATAGATATATCTCTATATATATAAAAATAAGTTGTCTGTGTGTGTGTGTCGAGTGACGTCATGTTTGTGTGTCGACTGACGTCATGTTTGTCGACTGACGTCATTATAAGGATTGAGCTGTATGCGTCATGACGTTGTTTGTCGACTGACGTCATGTTTGTCAACTTATGAAATTAAATACCGAGACACCGGGACACAAATGACTACCGGGACACGGAATATAAATGACGACCGGGAATCTCAAAGGAAAATTACAGACTGGGACACCCGGACACAAATCACGACCGGGACACAGAGAATATAAATGACGACCGGGACACAGGGACACAACTACAATGGGGGCGCCGGGGGCACAGGCCGGATATATAAATGACGACCGGGACACAGGGATTGTTCGAATAGAAATTACAGACCGGGACACCGGGACACGGGAATATAAATGACGACCAGGACTCTCAAAGAGAAAATACAAACTGGGACACCGGGACACAAATGACGACCGGGACACAGGGAATATAAATGACGACCGGGACACAGAGACACATCATTAGAATAATGAGGTATAGATCTGAATACGGATTGTTTTCCCATGGACAATTATATGTTGCATGTTCAAGAGTCAGTAAACCTGACAATCTATTTATATGCACAGACAGTGGGATAGCGAAGAATGTTGTATATTCGCATGTTTTACGTAGTTAAAAACATATATATATATATATATATATATATATATATATATATATATATATATATATATATATACATATATATATATATATATATATATATATATATATATATATATATATATATATATATATATATATATATATATATGCAAGTTCACTTGCATAAGAGTCGAGGCAGATTGCAGGAGGCCCTTGTAGGCCTTGAATTGGACTCGTTATTTCTATTCATATTCATTTCTTTGGCGGGGTAATCAGTTGTAAATAGATTGCCAAATTTGTCAACCTCCTGCTTCCCCCTTTCTGCGATCGTGAATTAACCTGAGAGAGAACCTCCAACAGGTTGAACCCAACCCACCGTGAATTAGCATGAGAGGGTTGACTCTAGTTCAGCGTTGTCGAGTGATAGCCATGAGAGGGAAAATTTTCAAGTAATTTAACCCGTAGTCAACCTGCGTGTGTTCCCCAGCGAGAACCTCCAACAGGTACGACTCTAGTTTGGCATTTGTGAAGGGACACACATGCACGGAAAGGTGTAGCATAAATGGCAGACAGTAACAACGGCAATCAAACGGATAAAATTAACCCTTGACTGGGCTGCCCACTTAATTCAACAATCTGTCTTGGCTTTTTTCTACAATTGGCCATGACCTCCACTTTTCCCACAACTATTCCCTCTTTTGTTAAATTCAAAAATCATATATATATATATATATACCCGGTTTCTCGGGCTGTAATTTCTCTTTGAGTGTCTCGGTCGTCATTTATATTCCCTGTGTCCCGCTTGTCATTTGTGTCCCGGTCTGTAATTCCTCTTTGAGAGTCCCGGTCTTCATTTATATTCCTTGTTTCCCGGTCTGTAACATAAGACAATAGATCAATTGTGTTGTAACTTTGTTCACGATCCCATGCTACACATGTAGAAATTTAAGCAGCACGATTAGGTGAAGGCATTCCCAAATGCTTGAGAAGTTTGTTTGCAATTGATAAGAACAAATCTTCAATCATAACTAAAGTGCAGTTATAAATTTCTGTTGTAAAGTCCAAGGTCATATCTGACTTTTCTAGTCGTATTCGGTGGAGTAAATTCTCGGCCATTTGCGATTTGTATTTCTCCCATAACTCTGTAGGAGATGAAGGAGAGCAACTTTTGCCAGAAGACACGGGCCGTAATGTCATGTCTATGAACCGGCGATTGTCCAGGATGTAAAAGCTGTTGTATCTAATCCTAAGATGGATTATGTATAAATGTAATGTATGACGAATCATTAATCTATAGGCATAAAATTTCATTGCGCTGCATTTCTTATCCATTTTTTGTTAGTGGATGGATTTATCAGTTTAATATTAAAGTGATAGCCGTTGGCTCCATCCCAAAACATGATAGGATATTGTAGGGCATCGTAGCATCGATGAGCATTGATATAGCATTGACGCCATATACAAAGCCTTTGACGTCATATACTAATCACCGACCATAACGATTGCCACTTCGTTGAAAGTTGCGTATCAGTAGGCATCAATTCGATTGCTATTTTGAACAGAAGCACTAAATTATTATTTATTTTGAAAAGATGTTGCAACTGGGAAACGATAGTCCTTTCAACTTCGTTTTTTTTTTATCATCGGTATCACTTTCAAGTTGTTTGGTTTGTTTTATTTTGACTTGTCTTTCGTCACTATGAATTAAATATCGACGAACCTTTGTTTTTTTTAACTAAAATCTGGTAGGCATTGATGACCTTTTCCAAGTCAAAATCCCAAACCCAATCATCATCGCTATCATTTTTTATATACTTGTAATGACGTCATATACAGTCGACAAACATGACATCAGTCGACAAACAAACATGACGTCAGTCGACAGTCGAAAACATGACGTCAGTACACAAACAACTTATTTCAGTTATGACGTCACATACAGTCGACAAAAATGACGTCAGTCGACAAACATGACATCAGTACACAAACAACTTATTTTTATACATACATACATACATATATATATATATATATATATATATATATATATATATATATATATATATATACTAGCTGTTGGGGTGGCGCTTCGCGCCACCCCAACACCTAGTTGGTGGGGCGCTTCGCGCCCCCCCAAGCCCCCCGGCGCGCGTAAGTCGTTACGCGCCATATTAGTTACGCGGCATTGTAGCTGTGTCCCTGTGTCCCACCTGTGAATAGAGATAGATATAAATATATATTTTTAACTACGTAAAACATGCGAATATACAACATTCTTCGCTGTCCCATTGTCTATGCATATAAATAGCATTTATATTTATATGTCTGTGCATATACAAAGCCTTATGTACTAATAATGACGTCATATGCAAACGCTTTTTTAACAAACAAACAAACATGCATACACACAACTCGCTTCGCGCCACCCCAACACCTAGTTGGTGGGGCGCTTCGCGCCCCCCAAGTCCCCCCGCTCGCGTAAGTCGTTACGCGCCATATTAGTTACGCGCCATTGTAGCTGTGTCCCACCTGTGAATAGAGATATATATAAATATATATTTTTAACCACGTAAAACATGCGAATATACAACATTCTTCGCTGTCCCATTGTCTGTGCATATAAATAGCATTTATATTCCCTGTGTCCCGGTCGTCATTTGTGTCCTAGTGTCCCAGTTTGTATTTTCTCTTTGAGTGTCCCGGTTGTCATTTGTGTCCCGGTCTGTAATTTCTATTCAAACAATCCCTGTGTCTCAGTCGTCAATTATATATCCCGCCTGTGCCCCCGGCGTCCCCGTTGTAGTTGTTTCCCTGCGTCCCGGTCGTCATTTATATTCCCGGTCGTGATTTGTGTCCGGGTGTCCCAGTCTGTAATTTTTCTTTGAGGTTCCTGGTCGTCATTTATATTCCCTCTGTGTCGGTCGTCATTTGTGTCCCGGTCTGTAATTTATCTTTGAGTGTTTTTTCTTTTTAGTTTTTTTAGTTTTTTACGTTTTTTCAGTTTTTTTTTCTTTATTTTTCAGCGTCACTATGAAGTACATATCGCCGAACCTTTGTTTTTTAACTTATATCTGGTAGGCATTGATGACCTTATCCAAGTCAAAATCCCAAACCCAATCATCATCGCTATCATTTTCAGTTTTGATATGTTTTGACTCTCGCTTTCCAGGTGGATTTTCATCTAACTGCGCGGTTTTGCGTTCTTTAGCCGCAAGCCTGTTTTCTTGCTGTTCTTGTGATTCCTCGGCACGCTTTCTTTTCTTACTTTCTCTATCAGCTGCAAGCCTGTTTTCTTGCTGTTCTTGTGATTCCTCGGCACGCTTTCTTTTCTTACTTTCTCTATCAGCAGCAAGTTTTGTGCCATAGACTCTTTGAGCAGCTTCCTCGGCTGTTGCCATTGTAGGTTCTTTAGTCATTATACAATTAAACATTTCTCCGTGAACGCATGTCTAAAATACCATTAATGACGTCACCGTCATAGCAAAAATGACGACAACTAACTGCATGACGCCAGTCGACACAGAAACATGACGTCACCTGACAGACAACTTATTTTTATATATATACTAGCTGTTGGGGTGGCGCTTCGCGCCACCCCAACACCTAGTTGGTTGGGGCGCTTCGCGCCCCCCCAAGCCCCCCCGCGCGCGTAAGTCGTTACGCGCCATAATAGTTACGCGCCATTGTAGTTGTGTCCCTATGTCCCACCTGTGAATATATATATATATATATATATATATATATATATATATATATATATATATATATATATATATATATATATATGGTTTTAACTACGTAAAACTTGCGAATATACAACATTCTTTGCTGTCCCATTGTCTTTGCATATAAATAGATTGTCAGGTTTACCGACTCTTGAACATGCAACATATAACGGTCCATGGGAAAACAATCTGTATTCAGATCTATACCTCATGATTCTAATGATTGCCCTTGAGCTTTGTTGATGGTGATTGCTAATCGACCATTCCCTGCCCCGGTGTCCCGGTCGTCATTTATATCCCCCTGTTTCCCCCGGTGTCCCCGTTGTAGTTGTGTCCCTGTGTCCCGGTCGTCATTTATATTCCCTGTGTCCCGGTCGTCATTTGTATCCCGGTGTCCCGGTCTGTATATACATTCGTTTTTTAGTTTTGTTTTTCTCCTTTATTTTTTTCCTTTTATTTTCTTTTTTAGTTTATTTAGATTTTTAGATTTTTTAGTTTTTTTATTATTTTTTAGTTTTTTTTTTCTTTTTAGTTTTTTTGTAGTTTTTACCTTCTTTTTAGTTTTGTTAGTTTTTTTTTTTACTTATGTCCTGGTTGTCATTTATACTCCCTGTGTCCCGGTGCTTTGTTGATTGCTAATCGAACATTCCTTTTGTCCTGGTCGCTTTCTCTTTGAGTGTCGTCATTTATTTTTTTCTTTTTTAGTTCTTTTAGTTTTTACCTTTTTTAGTTTTTTTTAGTTTTTTAGATGAAAATTTTTTTTAGTTTTTTCCTTTTTTTCTTTTTAGTTTTTTATTGGTTTTTACCTTTATTTTAGCTTATTTTTCAGTTTTTTCCTTTTTTTTAGTTTTTTTTTATTTTTTATTTTTTTTAGTTTTTTACCTTTTTTTATTTTTTTTATTTTTTTTAGTTTTTTAGCTTTTTTACTTTTTTTATTAGTTTTTAGTTTTTTTTGTAGTTTTTGCCTTTTTTTAGTTTTTTCAGTTTTTTTTTAGTTTTTTATTGGTTTTTACCTTTATTTTAGCTTATTTTTCAGTTTTTTCCTTTTTTTTAGTTTTTTTTAGTTTTTAGTTTTTTTAGTTTTTTACCTTTTTTTAGTTTTTTTAGTTTTTTTAGTTTTTTAGCTTTTTTATTTTTTTTATTAGTTTTTAGTTTTTTTTTGTAGTTTTTGCCTTTTTTTAGTTTTTTTAGTTTTTTAGCTTTTTTATTAGTTTTTAGTTTTTTTTGTAGTTTTTGCCTTTTTTTAGTCTTTTGTTTTTTAGCTTTTTTATTTTTTTTATTAGTTTTTAGTTTTTTTTGTAGTTAGTTTTTTTAGTTTTTTACCTTTTTTTAGTTTTTTTAGTTTTTTTAGTTTTTTAGCTTTTTTATTTTTTTTTATTAGTTTTTAGTTTTTTTTGTAGTTTTTGCCTTTTTTTAGTTTTTTTAGTTTTTTAGCTTTTTTATTAGTTTTTAGTTTTTTTTGTAGTTTTTGCCTTTTTTTAGTTTTTTTAGTTTTTTAGCTTTTTTATTTTTTTTATTAGTTTTTATTTTTTTTTGTAGTTTTTGCCTTTTTTTAGTTTTTTCAGTTTTGACGTCACCTGATCCAGTTTTTTCAGGTGACATCTATATATATAAAAATAAGTTGTCTGTGTGTGGATCTGTGGATCAGGTGACGTCACACTAAATTATTTCACACTAATACAAAAGAAGAAAAAAACTAAAAAAGGTAAAAACTACAAAAAAAACTAAAAAGAAAAAAAAAACTAAAAAAGCTAAAAAACTAAAAAAAACTAAAAAAAAGGTAAAAATCTAATAACTAAAAAAAAACTGAAAAAAATAAAAAAAGGCAAAAACTACAAAAAAAAATAAAAACTAATAAAAAAACTAAAAAAGCTAAAAAACTAAAAAAACTAAAAAAAAAACTAAAAAAAGGTAAAAAACTAAAAAAAAACTAAAAGCTAAAAAAGAAAAAAACTAAAAAAAAGGAAAAAACTGAAAAATAAAAGAGAAAAAGAAAACTAAAAAAATATGAATAAATATATATAAAAATAAGTTGTTTGTGGGTTATGTCTGTCTGTCTGTCTGTCGAGTGACGTTGTGTTTGTCCGCATATGACGTCTGAATTATTTCACACTAATACAAAAGAAGAAAAAAAAAAACTAAAAAAGGTAAAAACTACAAAAAACTAAAAAGAAAAAAAACTAAAAAAAGGTAAAAAACTAAAAACTAAAAAAAACTGAAAAAACTAAAAAAAAAAAACTAAAAACTAATAAAAAAACTAAAAAAGCTAAAAAACTAAAAAAAAATTAAAAAAAGGTAAAAAACAAAAAAAAACTAAAAACTAAAAAAGAAAAAACTAAAAAAAAGGAAAAAACTGAAAAATAAGAGAAAAAGAAAACTAAAAAAAATATTAATAAATATAAAAAATATAAATATAAATATAATATAAATTAGCAATCAACAAAGCACCTAGACACAAATGACGACCGGGACACAGGGAGTATAAATGACGACCAGGACATAAGTAAAAAAAAAAAACTAAAAAAACTAAAAAATCTAAAAATCTAAATAAACTAAAAAAGAAAAAAAGAAAAAAGGAAAAAAATAAAGGAGAAAAACAAAACTAAAAAACGAATGTATATACAGACCGGGACACCGGGATACAAATGACGACCGGGACACAGGGAATATAAATGACGACCGGGACACAGGGACACAACTACAATGGGGACGCCGGGGGGCACAGGGGGTTATAAATGACGACCGGGACACCGGGACACAAGGAATATAAATGACGCCCGGGACACTCAAAGAGAAATCACAAACTGGAACACCGGGACACAAATGACGATCGGGACACAGGGAATATAAATGACGACCGGGACACAGGGACATAACTACAAAGGGGACGCCGGGGTGCACAGGGGGATATATATATGACGATGGCGACTCAGGGAATGGTCGATTAGCAATCACCATCAACAAAGCTCAAGGGCAATCATTAGAATCATGAGGTATAGATCTGAATACGGATTGTTTTCCCATGGACCATTATATGTTGCATGTTCAAGAGTCGGTAAACCTGAAAATCTATTTATATGCACAGACAATGGGACAGCAAAGAATGTTGTATATTCGCAAGTTTTACGTAGTTAAAAACACATATATAAGTCGTTACGCGCCATATTAGTTACGCGCCATTGTAGTTGTGTCCCTATGTCCCACCTGTGAATATAGATATATATATATATATATATATATATATATATATATATATATATATATATATATATATATATATATATATATATATATATATATATATATATATATGTTTTTAACTACGTAAAACTTGCGAATATACAACATTCTTTGCTGTCCCATTGTCTGTGCATATAAATAGATTGTCAGGTTTACCGACTCTTGAACATGCAACATATAATGGTCCATGGGAAAACAATCCGTATTCAGATCTATACCTCATGATTCTAATGATTGCCCTTGAGCTTTGTTGATGGTGATCGCTAATCGACCATTCCCTGAGTCGCCATCGTCATTTATATATCCCCCTGTGCACCCCGGCGTCCCCTTTGTAGTTATGTACCTGTGTCCCGGTCGTCATTTATATTCCCTGTGTCCCGGTCGTCATTTGTGTCCCGGTGTTCCAGTCTGTGATTTCTCTTTGAGTGTCCCGGGCGTCATTTATATTCCTTGTGTCCCGGTGTCCCGGTCGTCATTTATATCCCCCTGTGCCCCCCGGCGTCCCCATTGTAGTTGTGTCCCTGTGTCCCGGTCGTCATTTATATTCCCTGTGTCCCGGTCGTCATTTGTATCCCGGTGTCCCGGTCTGTATATACATTCGTTTTTTAGTTTTGTTTTTCTCCTTTATTTTTTTCCTTTTTTCTTTTTTTTCTTTTTTAGTTTATTTAGATTTTTAGATTTTTTAGTTTTTTTATTAGTTTTTAGTTTTTTTGTAGTTTTTACCATTTTTTTAGTTTTTTTTTTACTTATGTCCTGGTCGTCATTTATACTCCCTGTGTCCCGGTCGTCATTTGTGTCTCGGTGCTTTGTTGATTGCTAATTTATATTATATTTATATTTATATTTTTTATATTTATTAATATTTTTTTAGTTTTCTTTTTCTCTTATTTTTCAGTTTTTCCCTTTTTTTTAGTTTTTTCTTTTTTAGTTTTTAGTTTTTTTTTGTTTTTTACCTTTTTTTAGTTTTTTTAGTTTTTTTAGTTTTTTAGCTTTTTTAGTTTTTTTTATTAGTTTTTAGTTTTTTTTTAGTTTTTGCCTTTTTTTAGTTTTTTCAGTTTTTTTAGTTTTTAGTTTTTTACCTTTTTTTAGTTTTTTTTAGTTTTTTAGCTTTTTTAGTTTTTTTTCTTTTTAGTTTTTTTTGTAGTTTTTACCTTTTTTAGTTTTTTTTCTTCTTTTGTATTAGTGTGAAATAATTCAGACGTCATATGCGGACAAACACGACGTCACTCGACAGACAGACAGACAGACATAACCCACAAACAACTTATTTTTATATATATTTATTCATATTTTTTTAGTTTTCTTTTTCTCTTTTATTTTTCAGTTTTTTCCTTTTTTTTTAGTTTTTTTCTATTTTAGTTTTTAGTTTTTTTTAGTTTTTCACCTTTTTTTAGTTTTTTTTAGTTTTTTAGCTTTTTTAGTTTTTTTGTTAGTTTTTATTTTTTTTGTAGTTTTTGTCTTTTTTTTATTTTTTCAGTTTTTTTTTAGTTATTAGATTTTTACCTTTTTTAGTTTTTTTTTAGTTTTTTAGCTTTTTTAGTTTTTTTTCTTTTTAGTTTTTTTTGTAGTTTTTACCTTTTTTAGTTTTTTTCTTCTTTTGTATTAGTGTGAAATAATTCAGACGTCATATGCGAACAAACATGACGTCACCTGATCCATCCACAGATCCACACACAGACAACTTATTTTTATATATATATATATATATATATATATATTTATATATATATATATATATATATATATATATATATATATATATATATATATATATATATATATATATATATATATATATATATATATATATATATATCTATCTATATTCACAGGTGGGACATAGGGACACAACTACAATGGCGCGTAACGACTTACACGCGCGGGGGGGCTTGGGGGTTGCGCGAAGCGCCCCCACCAACTAGGTGTTGGGGTGGCGCGAAGCGCCACCCCAACACCTAGTATATATATAGTATATATATATATATATATATATATAGATATATATATATATATATATATATATATATATATATATATCTATATATATAAATAAGTTGTCTGTGTGTGTGTGTGTGTGTGTCGAGTGACGTCATGTTTTTGTGTCGACTGGCGTCATGTTTGCCGACTGACGTCATTATAAGGATTGAGCTGTATGCGTCATGAAGTTGTTTGTCGACTGACGTCATGTTTGTTAACTGATGAAAATACATACCGGGACACGGGGAATATAGATGACGACCGGGACATAGTGACACAACTACAACGGGGACGCCGGGGGCACAGGCGGGATATATAAATGACGACCGGGACACAGGGATTGTTCGAATAGAAATTACAGACCGGGACACAAATGACGACCGGGACACAGGGAATATAAATGACGACCGGGACACTCAAAGAGAAATTACAAACTTGGATACCGGGACACAAATGACGACCGGGACACAGGGAATATAATTGACGGCCGGGACACAGGGACACATCATTAGAAAAAAGAGGTATAGATCTGAATACGGATTGTTTTTCCCATGGACAATTATATGTTGCATGTTCAAGAGTCAGTAAACCTGACAATCAATTTTTATGCACAGACAATGGGACAGCGAAGAATGTTGTATATTCGCATGTTTTACGTAGTTAAAAACACACATATATATATATATATATATATATATATATATATATATATATATATATATATATATATATATATATATATATATATATATATATATATATATATATATATATATATCTCTATTCACAGGTGGGACACAGGGACACAACTACAATGGCGCGTAACTAATATGGCGGGTAACGACTTACGCGTGCGGGGGGGGGGGGCACCAACCCCAATTTTTATATAGATAGAATGATAGATAGATAGATATACATGTACAATACAAATTAACTACGTAAAACTTGCGAATATACAACATTCTTCGCTGTTTCATTATCAGTGCATATAAATAGATTGTCAGGTTTACCGACCCTCGAACATGCAACGTACAATTGTCCATGGGAAAAACAATCAGTATTAAGATCTATACCGCATTTTTCTAATGATTGCCCTTGAGCTTTGTTGATGGTGATTGCAAATGCTAATCGAATTAAGAATTGCAATCTTTTAAATTCAAAAGGCAGATCCGTTGGAATCATGGAAATGCGAGGAATAAGAACAGCCTCACCCTCAAAAGGCCCTGTCAAGATTGTTGCCTCTATTACGTTTTCCATTTTTTTTTACGGCAAGTCGCGTGCCATTGCAAAGCTTTGGTGGGTTGATATTTCGTAACAATATTATTGGTACGCCTATTTTTAGTTGTAGCACGTGTGGTTGAAACCCTGGGAGATCCAGGGAATATAAAAATTCAGATGGATAATTAACCGCATCATTTGGTTCCAGAACTGTGTCGTCTGACTTGTAAAGGGCTGCCTGGTCTCGAATCTTGGTCAAAACAATATTGTTGATTTCGTGGAGGTCTTTATTCTTGGCTGCCAGAATCGCTCGTTCTTTTAGCCATTTATGATTTTTATAATTGGTTAGAATATTCGGAAATACTTTTTCAACCAATTCATTTTTGGACGTCACTAAATTACAGAATTCAGCAGGCAGTTGTATACGTCCTGAAATTGAGTCTACTGGGAGCTTTCCGTTTCCAATTGCCAGCAATTGATCTGAAAATGTTTGACCAGAGTCATCGTTTTGCAATCGGACACGCATATTTGTAGTTAATTTTAATGTCTTTACGTGTGACCATAAATTAGAATTTTTCAGGCAAGCATTCATTTCGTCTGCAGGGGTTGATCTAGGTATTATAGGTAATGTTTGCCTGAAATCTCCCGCAAGCAATATTAATGTGCTGCCAAAGGGTTTCGAATTCCCTCGCAAATCTCTCAACGATTGATCCAGAGCCTCGAGCGGTTTTTTGTGTGCCATTGTGCACTCGTCCCAAATAATAAGTTTGCATTGCTGCAATACTTCACCCATCCCAGATGATTTGGAAATATTGCACGTGGGGAATTTCTGTAGAATGAAAATTCAGAGACAATTTCAAAGCGGAATGAGCAGTTCTTCCACCATGCAGCAACGTTGCGGCTATTCCGGACGACGCAATTGCCAAAGCTATGTCATTTTTTGATCGAATTGATGCCAGAATCAATTTTATCACAAACGTTTTACCAGTACCTCCTGGCGCATCCAAAAAGAAGATTTCTCCAACGTTATTATCGACACAATGCATTATCTTATCATAAATGTCCTTTTGCTCAGACGTTAACTTAGAAATGTTATTTTGTACATACGACACTAGATCACTCGTGCTGTAACTTTGTTCACGATCCAATTCTACACATGTTGAAACAGCAGCGTTACGATTAGATGAAGGCATTCCCAAATCCTGAAGAGGTTTGTTTGCCATACATACGCACAAATCTTCAATAATAACTAAAGTGTAGTTATAAATTTCTGATGTAAAATCAAAAGTCATATCTGACGTCTCTAGCCGTTTTTCGATGGAGTATATCCTCGGCCATTTTCGATTAGTATTTTTCCCATAACTCTGTAGGAGCTGAAGGAGAGCAAGATGTTAGTGTGATTCCAAACAATGCACGAATTTGACTTGGAGTTGACATTTCGCACGCGTCATTGTTGCAGTTATCCCAGTGTTGGTCATTCTCCAATAAATTCAGAGCTTGGCATGCACTACGGTAAGTGTCATGTATAGTACTGTTTACAATTCTCAAATACTCAAAGGACGTCGGACCGGGTACATTCACCAAAAGCAGGCGGAGAAAGAAGCATTCATATTGATTGAGGTGAATGGTGTAGAGTCTTCCTATCATGGTATCTTTGAAGAATGTAGGTTGACCGTCGACTGACTTACCCTGTTTTTGACGTTCAAATACGTTATTTTTAGCATTCCACGTGTAATACGAAGGCACTTCAGTATACAGCAGTTTTTTTTTGCAAAAGAATCATTTTGACATAACGAAAAGAAAGCAGTTAACGTTGTATCTGGTGGATTCAGGGCTCTTTGTCGCACGTTGGATTCCGAAAAATAAACACGTTTTCCATTCTGTAAATGTACCGCTAAGTGAACAACAGCTGGCCTAAGTTTATGTATCTTAAATGAAAGAATTCGCCAAACAGCTTCATTACTGCTAATGTATCTTCCAGCCTGATATTGTACGATTTCATCGATATCACTGATTTCGGACTGCAAGCCAAAAACTGCCATGTCACTGCCTTTGGTGACGTATTTACATATGTATTTGATTGCCTTTACGGAGTTACAGTATTCAACGTTTATGTGTGCATTCAATGTTTTTGACAATAAAGGTGAATATGGAACAACCCACTGATTATCTACTTCGATGGTGGTACCGTCATGCTTCTTTATTATTGCTGTTTTACCGCCATCTTCAGTAGATCTTCTTCTTTATTGTGGGTAACCATCATTGCCAGTAACTGTGTTGGGTACTAAAAGTCGAGGATATTGCTTTGTGCACCTTCCTTTGGGCATGCAAGGTGATTTTTCATTCAGTGCTCCGCAAGGTCCATGTATCATATTTTTAATATTTTTTACAACAATATCATATAATCTTTTATCGACATTTTCATCAGGAATTTCAGCGGAAATCACATCGTCAATTTCATTAGAAGTAATTTTATCATGTAGCTAGATTAAAATACATGTGTGTGGCAATCCTCGTTTTAACCATTCCACTGAGTACACCCAGCATCGCACTGACCCATACACTTTAAGTTTTACTATGTAGTTTATCAGTGATTTCAACTTTTGCTGGAAGACACGAGCAGTAATGTCATGTCTATGAACCACCGATTGTCCTTGAAGTAAAAGTTGCCGTATCTCGTCCCAAGATTGATTACATGTAAATGTAATAAATAAATCTGGACGACCATAGAGACGATCATACACAATAGTATCTTGAGCATATTCATGCATATGACGGGGACTGCCAGCATCTGACGGAGGTAAAATCGTTAATCTTCCAACGTTTGTGGTATTACCGTCATTTTCAACTGCATCTCGCAAATGAAAGTATTGTTCAGATTGGAGATGGTCTGATTCAGACGGATAAATAGCAAACGTTCTATTCAATTTTTGCATACATATCAGCGATGTATTGATGAAACAATTGACGGCATTTTAAAATATAATTGTCTTCATCCTGCTGAATCATTAGTCTATAGGAATAATAATGCATTGCGCTGCATTTCTTATCCGTTTGTTTGTTAGTGGATGGATCTTGCAATTTATTGTTAAAGTGATAGCCGTCGGCTCCATCCCAAAAAATGATAGGATATTGTAGGGCATCGTAGCATCGATGATTTTCAGCAAATTCTTACCAACTGAGAGTTTTGCTTATGAAAGAATAATATCTCGAGGTAAAAACTGATCACCGACCATAACGATTGCCACTTCGTCGATAGTTGGATCATTGTATCTACGCACATGTTGACCAGTAGGCGTTTTGTCAGCGGAAATAACAATTTTATGCGTATCAGTAGGCATCAAATCGATGGCTGTTTTGAACAGACGCACTAAATTATTATTTTCGTGGAAAACATATTGCAATTGGGAAACGATAGTCCTTTCAACGTCGGGAGAAATTTCGCAACGTGCATTCAATTCAGAATTTCTATCACTGATAAAGTACAGTTATAAAAATTTATGATTCTCGCCTGAGAATGGTAGAAGGGACCCTGCTCAATGATAAATTTGCCCTTTTACTTTGAAAGTAGGCATAAATTGATCTTGATTTTCGATTTGGGCACCAAACGACGTCATTTGGAAACATGAGTTATATTTTCTGATGTTTAATAAAAAAAAACGCTTAGATTCTGGCGTAGTTCCAGTAAGCAAAGTCTTCAACGGCTCTGGTGGTGCAGCCAGTTGAGGAAGTTTAACCTTTCCTGAGGCACAACACATTCCCATTGTTTCACCATTAAATTTCAAGGCCTTGCAATAGGGACAAATTTTAGACATAGTCCCGATTTAAACATATCAATTAAGCTATAATCATCGACTGGGCTGTACCTAAATGCCAGGCGAAAATTTTCAGGTTTCTCTTGTGATTCCTCGGCTTGCTTTCTTTTGTTGATTTCTCTTTGAGACGCAAGCCTGTTTTCACGCTGTTGTTGTGATTCCTCGGCACGCTTTTTTTTTCATACTTTGTCTATTAGCCGCAAGCCTATTGGCAGAGACTCTTTGAGTAGCTTCCTCGGCTGTTGCCATTGTAGGTTCTTCTGTCATTTTAAAATCCATATTAAAAAATTCTCTTTGAAAGGCCTTCTTATATACTTATAATGACGTCATATACAAAGCCTTTGACGTCATTAAAAACATGACGTGAGTCGACAAACAACTTCATGACGGTATAATGCTCAATCCTTATAATGACCTCAGTCGACAAACATGCATGACGTCAGTCAACACACAACACACAAATAACTTATTTTTATATATATAGATATAGATTATATATATATATACTAGCTGTTGGGGTGGCGCTTCGCGCCACCCCAACACCTAGTTGGTGGGGGCGCTTCGCGCCCCCCCCCCCCAAGCCCCCCCGCGCGCGTAAGTCGTTACGCGCCATAATAGTTACGCGCCATTGTAGTTGTGTCCCTATGTCCCACCTGTGAATCGACCATTCCCTGAGTCGCCATCGTCATTTATATATCCCCCTGTGCACCCCGGCGTCCCCTTTGTAGTTATGTCCCTGTGTCCCGGTCGTCGTCATTTATACTCCCTGTGTCCCGGTGCTTTGTTGATTGCTAATCGAACATTCCTTTTGTCCCGGTCGCTTTCTCTTTGAGTGTCGTCATTTATTTAGATTGTTTCTCCTTTATTTTTCAGTTTTTTTCCTTTTTTTTAGTTTTTTTTTCTTTTTTAGTTCTTTTAGTTTTTACCTTTTTTAGTTTTTTTTAGTTTTTTAGATGAAAATTTTTTTTAGTTTTTTTCCTTTTTTTCTTTTTAGTTTTTTATTGGTTTTTACCTTTTTTTTAGCTTTTTTAGTTTTTTTCGTTTTTTCTTTTTACTTTTTTTTAGTTTTTATCTTTTTTATTTTTTTTTATTTTTATTCTTAATTTTATTAGTTTTCTTTTTCTCTTCTATTTTTCAGTTTTTTCCTTTTTTTTAAGTTTTTTTTTTTAGTTTTTAGTTTTTTTAGTTTTTTTTTTCCTTTTTTTCTTTTTAGTTTTTTATTGGTTTTTACCTTTTTTTTTTTAGCTTTTTTAGTTTTTTTCGTTTTTTCTTTTTACTTTTTTTTTTAGTTTTTATCTTTTTTATTTTTTTTTATTTTATTCTTAATTTTATTCATTTATATATCCCCCTGTGCACCCCGGCGTCCCCTTTGTAGTTATGTCCCTGTGTCCCGGTCGTCGTCATTTATACTCCCTGTGTCCCGGTGCTTTGGTGATTGCTAATCGAACATTCCTTTTGTCCCGGTCGCTTTCTCTTTGAGTGTCGTCATTTATTTAGATTGTTTCTCCTTTATTTTTCAGTTTTTTTCCTTTTTTTAGTTTTTTTCTTTTTTAGTTCTTTTAGTTTTTACCTTTTTTAGTTTTTTTTAGATTTTTAGATGAAAATTTTTTTTAGTTTTTTTCCTTTTTTTCTTTTTAGTTTTTTATTGGTTTTTACCTTTTTTTTTTAGCTTTTTTAGTTTTTTTCTTTTTTTCTTTTTACTTTTTTTTTTAGTTTTTATCTTTTTTATTTTTTTTTATTTTTATTCTTAATTTTATTAGTTTTCTTTTTCTCTTCTATTTTTCAGTTTTTTCCTTTTTTTTAAGTTTTTTTTTTAGTTTTTAGTTTTTTTAGTTTTTTTTTCCTTTTTTTCTTTTTAGTTTTTTATTGGTTTTTACCTTTTTTTTTAGCTTTTTTAGTTTTTTTCGTTTTTTCTTTTTACTTTTTTTTTTAGTTTTTATCTTTTTTATTTTTTTTTATTTTATTCTTAATTTTATTAGTTTTCTTTTTCTCTTCTATTTTTCAGTTTTTTCCTTTTTTTAAGTTTTTTTTTTAGTTTTTAGTTTTTTTAGTTTTTTAGTTTTTTTAGTTTTTTTTTAGTTTTTTAGCTTTTTTATTAGTTTTTATTAGTTTTTAGTTTTTTTTGTAGTTTTTGCCTTTTTTTAGTTTTTTCAGTTTTTTTTTTTTAGTTTTTAGTTTTTTACCTTTTTTGTCGATCGTCACCTGATCCACAGATCCACAGATCCACAGACAACTTATTTTTATATATATAGAAGATATAATCTAGCGTAACGGACAGACAACTTATTTTTATATATATAGATATATATATATATATATATATATATATATATATATATATAGATATATTGTCTACAGTATGCAAGTCTACAGTCTAGAAACTTGTAGACGGTCTTCATACATATATTTTAGTCTGTATGTAAGTCTACAGAGTGCTGCATGTGAGTGCTAGTTTTTATTTCATTGTAGACGTGAAGAAATGGTTGAGCTTGGGTTTTCGTTCATTTGTTTCTTAGTTATGGCTGAGTTAATGGTAGTTTTCGTCTTAGTATGATCGTTTAATAAAATTATCTACTTTCTTTAAGTGAGCAACTGCGTATGTACTTGTAAATTTTTCTCGATAACGGCTCCATATATTTTTCTTTTTCTAAAATTGGCACCCTGAGATTTACTTGACCTATCTAGATAGGTATTGAGTTTGGGAAAATCCATTTTGAGCCTTAATTTTGGAAAAAAAATTAATTTGAGTGACGTCATATTTTACACATTTAAAGAGAATATACTACTTCATTTCCTACTAGGAGCGGTGGTATTGTTTTAGTATCTATGACGTATGGAAAATTACATACAATGAGTAATGCATCTGAATAGCCAAAGAAAAATAGATTGAACAAGAAATCACGAAAATCACATCGAATTGTAGAGGAAACCGTTGCACAACGAAATTCGCTGCTAGAAAAAAAAGTAATAAAAAAAATGAAGGAACGTGTTGGTTTTGAGTCCGTGAAGGATAAAAAGGAATAAGGAAAAAAATTACTTAATTCGACTGAAGTTACTGATTTTTCACAATAGAAGGAAAAAGTGCTATTTTCGCGTCTGTAAAATTACACAGGAAGCAGAAATTGTTTCACGTCTGAATTTGTTAACCACCCTGGAACGAAATGGGGTTATTTTGGTGTCTGTTGTGAAGGATATACAGGAAAGAGCAATTGAATTAATGCAAGAAAAAAGAATCGTCTGAATGACGTCACAGTTATGACACGCAAAATTACACAAGATGACCAATGACTCTGAACAGCTAAAGAAAAAGGCATGGAACAAGAAACAACATGCTAATACGTAATTAGAGAATCAAATATATGTAAGCGTGCCGCGTGCTGGAGCTCGGAAGAAGCCCAAGTTACCAGTACGATTTATTATGGTGAATTCCACTGCTGTCATTAATCCGTTACTATTACAGCTTAGTCTGACATCTTTCCTCTGTTTGTACATCTACTTATGTTTTTTATTACAGGTTTTAAGAGATGTTGTTGGCAACGAACCTCAGCATATAGAGTATGGCAGGAGTCCAGGACGATATACCTCAAATTATGAACAGCTGGACCCGTATAGAAGTCATAGTCCTATTAGTGAAACAGGTATTTTTTTTTATCATGATCGAAGTTTTGTACAGAATAAAAGCATCGCCGATAAAACAAGCTCGGATCTGCCTTGGCCTTTCGAATGCTCAGCTATTCGACTTGTATGAGAGAAAAAAGACTGTATGAGAGAAAAAAGACTGTATGAGAGAATTCAGCTCAATGCTGCTCGAAGTCTTATGTTCTAAGAATGCCTCAGTTAGTATTTAAGGGGTGCCTCAGAATACGTGGGTTTGTAAATCGATTGTTTGCCATGTATGTTAATCCTAACCTTAAAATATAAATTATAATCAAAGTTTTTTTGCGAAACAAAAGCATAGCCGAATAAAAAAGCTCAAGTCTAGTACAAGCTTTTATTTCGGTGCATAGACCTAGCTGTTCAACTTGTGTCAGAAAAGTCCCTAGATTCAGCTCAAAGATTAAGTCAGAGATTGAGTTCAGTTAGATCGAAGTACATCAGTATCTCTTTTCTAAAACTCTCGAAATTAGAATCATAAGTAAAAGAGTGAAGTGGGTACAAAGTAAAATTCTTATTATTATGATTATTTTTTGTTTTCACGAAGGTACTTCGTATAGAAGGACTTGTCGCACAAATTAGGAAGGGGCTTATTCGATTGAAAATTATAAGTTTTAGTGCATGATCTAAGTGAAATGTGATTGGACGGAAAACTACCCCTTCCCACGCACCTTTTCCCTCTAAAATAGTGCCACCCCAACACCTAGTTGGTGGGGGCGCTTTGTGCCCCCAAGCCCCCCCCCCCCCCCGCGCGTAAGTCGTTACGCGCCATTGTAGTTGTGTCCCTGTGTCCCACCTCTGAATATAGATAGATATATATATATGTTTTTAACTACGTAAAACTTGCGAATATACAACATTCTTGGCTGTCCCATTGTCTGTGCATAAACAAAGCCTTATATACTTATAATGACGTCATATGCAAACGCTCTTTTTACAATCAAACAAACATGCATACATACAACTTATTTTTATATAGATAGATAGATAGATATTCATATACAATACAAATTAACTACGTAAAACTTGCGACTATACAACATTCTTCGCTGTCCAATTGTCGCTGCATATAAATAGATTGTCAGGTTTACCGACCCTCGAACATGCAACGTACAATTGTCCATGGGAAAAACAACAGTATTAAGATCTATACCATATTTTTCTAATGATTGACCTTGAGCTTTGTTGATGGTGATTGCAAATGCTAATCGAATTGGGAATTGCAATCTTTTAAATTGAAAAGGCAGATCCGTTGGAGTCATGGGAATGCGATGAATAAGAACAGCCTCACCCTCAAAAGGCCCTGTCAAGATTGTTGCCTCTATTACTTTTTCCATTGTTTTTTACGGCAAGTCGCTTGCCATTGCAAAGCTTTGGTGGGTTGATACTTCGTAACAATATTATTGGTACGCCTATTTTTAGTTGTAGCACGTGTGGTGGAAACCCTGAGAGATCAAGGGAATTTAAAAATTCAGATGGATAATTAACCGCCTCATTTGGTTCCAGAACTGTGTCGACTGACTTGTATCGGACTGCCTGGTCTCGAATCTTGGTCAAAACAATATTGTTGATTTCGTGGACGTCTTTATTTTTGGGTACCAGAATCGCTCGTTCACTTAGCCATTTATGATTTTTATAATTGGTTAGAATATTTTCTCCCACGGTTTATAATAATGCAACGCTTCCAGCTCAGTGCCAACTTTCTTCGTGCTCTATATATAAGGGCTAAAACTGGGCTATTCATGCTATAAAGTATGGAAACGAAGATCCGTCGTGCATATGGTACAATTGTTAGTTCTCAGTTTTATTTGAATAGAGCCCATCCTGCGAGGATTTACAATCGTGTCGTCCTGCCACATATTCTGTATTTAGTACCGTTTTACCCTATATTTAGTGAATCTGACCATCTTAGGATGAAGCGCGTTTTCTTCAAATTTGCTATTGTGAGTTTCTGTTGCGAGTTCCTCCGTGGACCCGCAACTCCTATTTAATGAAAAAATATAGCTTGTCTGATCCGTGTGCTAAGTTAGCTGAGCTAAATGTACACTTGTGGAATAAGAAAACCGGCCATGAATGGAAAAACGTTGTTTTTTGATGTGGAATCATTTTTGTTTGTATTTTAGAATGTAATTACGACATGTTGTTTCTTTCTACTTTTTTTCCCTTTTTTTCAATGTCCTTTTTTGTATGCGAGGTATGTCTCTCACTCACTCGGAGTATCTGTCCTGGCTCTTTTTTACAATTAGCCATGGCTTGATGCCTACAACTACTTGATTTTAACTCCAAGTATAATTTCAGAATAAGCTAGTGTCATTTAATTCAATATTTGCCAATTTCTTTTTCATGTCATAAGTCCTTGCGTCAATAAACTCAAAGATTACTTACGTTTTTAGCAAGTTCAGTGCAAGGTTTTATTTTTAAACTTGCGACAACGTTTATGAGAAAGTTATCTCAGATAAACAAACTGGATTAAATTCTTCTCCAAGAACCTTGCATCATCGATAAAAGAACATGGTTGTTGTTGTTGTGAAATATTCTCAGAAATACTGCAAACAGAAAATAGATTTTGTGTGTTTCTCCTTCGATTTCGATTTCTATTGAACCAAAAAGTATTGGTAATCTGTAGAATGGGAACTGGTGCTAGTGTCAACAAAAAATGCCATCCGGCGTTTGGCGACACTTTTTTTTCCTGTGTAATAAGAAGAATAACTAATTTAACTTTTGTAATTAGTAAAATTAGAGTTGCTATAAGTGAATGATCTCAGTTCCTGACAGAATGATTACATAGCTTGAAAAAATGTCAAGTATCGGCAAACGCTAGATGGTATTGATAGTTTTGTCGACACTAGGGCCAGTTCGTGCTCTTGTAAGTTAGCCATAGGCTACTCTATGTATTAAACGACAGCGTTATGTAATTCTTTCATGTAATTCATTTCGTCTTTACGGATTTATTTTCTACTTCCGTCTAAGTGGGGGGGGGGCTATGTGGTTCAACAGCTGTCAATTCTCTACCATTGTAGTACGAATTTTGATAACACATGTCTCATCTCGAGTCCTCCTGTTTGAATGGGCGGGGGTAGCTTTCAAACTTCCTTCGACTACGTATGTACTTGTAGGAGTTAATATTCCACTGAAATCAATATGAGAATTTAATGAATGGCTGAAAATCGTTAGAATTTATTTTTGAGTTGATCTCCTGACGAAAGACTACCGATATTTTACTCTGATTGGCGAAAGAATTGCCCTGTATAGCTTTAACTTTTGGCAAAAAGCGTTCTAGCGGGTCCATATTGTGCCTCCTTATTGGCTACTGATCAAAGGCATGATACAAATCTGCATCTGATGTTCCTATAATATACATCTTCGAAGGCTGCGGGATTGACGTCTGAAACGCAAATACTTATCAAACGCTCAGGTATTAACAGAGTTGCAGACGACTTGAAGCAAAGAGTGTGAGACATAAGGAGGCCCTAGACGGTCAATCAGTTTGATCTAAAGTTTCCATCAATCCACTGACGTGTGCTTCAATCGATCCTTCAATCAACTCTCAAATCTTGACCAAAGCTAATCTAACACACTGCTTTTGATCAAAATGATGGAGTCATTCAAACTTACTATCAATCACAGTCAACAGTTAACTCAAGCATCAAACATGCTCCTAGACAGTCAATCATGCTTGAATCAATCGATTGACGGAGCTTTTGATCAAAATGATTCATTGCCTAGGGCCTCCTTTACTCTAAGATGACCTATTTTGAAAATATAGGGAATAATGAAAGAAAGGTTTGGATGGTTGGTCACATATCACGGATAAAGGATGATAGGTTGGGATTTAATCACGGATAAAGGATGTCACCAGATCCGGTCGGGATTTAAAATAAGAGCTCTGAGACACGATATCCTTCTAAATATCAAATTTAATTGAGATCCGATCACCCGTTCGTAAGTTAAAAATACCTCATTTTTTCTATTTTTTCAGAAATAACCCCCCCCCCCCCAACTACCCCAAAGAGAGCGGCTCCGTTCCGTTTATGTCAATCATGTATCTAGGACTTGTGTTTATTTTTCCCACCAAGTTTCATTCCGATCCCTCCACTCTAAGTGTTTTCCAAGTTTTAGGTTAGGTTAGGTAGGTTAGGCTGTACTTTTAGGTAATGAAGCTGAGGCCAAAGCAAAAGTAGGGGATGCACGAATAGCAGTGGTGTTATTTCGTCAAAATCCTGGTGTGGGGAAGCTGGAGCCAATTTTCCCAAGTGAAAATGACAGTAAAAACGGAAAAATGAGCCATTTGGTACCATGAAAGTACAATATAGTACTATAAAAGTAGTATAAAGATACTTAATAGTACTATAAAGGTAAATGCTAAAGAAAATTGATCGTTTCTGTTGATGCTTGAATTGTGCAGGCTTATGTTAGTTTGACAAGATTTTTCAAGAAACTAAATTTCAGTTGGGCGGGCAAACTCAGGTCTGGGGGACCGAGGTCTGGGAGGGGTAATTGCCCCCTCCTCCATTCCATAACAAATTACGCCCCTGACGAATAGGTTGGAAAGAAAGAGGTTATAGAGGCAAAGAAGTTATAAGAAAAAATAAATTAAAAAAAGTAGAAACCCCATGGGGGGGGGTAGATTGAAGCTATGATTTGAGTCTAAAGGATGAAAGTGCTCAGCTGCATTGACCTCAGGAGGCGCTGCAAGGTGCTGCAATAAGTTGTTTATAGTAGCCGTTGCAGGTGTAGGCTACACGTGGCGATTGTCTCATGTCACGATCTGAGGCGTGTACATTTCTAATGAATGAGTCTAAATTAACTTTCTTCCAATGTGAGCCATATAATTAGTTAACTAGCTCTCAAATGATCTGAACAAGATTGAAAAATATTTGAATATTTTTGTGTGTTTTATTTGTTTCTACTAAAGAAAAAAACAACAACTAGAACTTGAAAATAATTTTTTCATATCTTCGATAACCCCTCCCCCCTAAAGTGTCGTGAGTTGGCACCCCTGACAGCTAGGGGAGAAATAAAAAGGATTTTTAAACTTTAGGCATTTTCACTCTTTGTCTCCTATTTGTATGTCAATGTAAGGTCGTAAGACGAATTCCATTTGTAAGGTTGTGTAGACGAATATACTAAAAGGAGCAAACGCTAACTAAAGGTTAGGTTCTTACTACACGACTTTCAAACTGAGTAATTTAAACCGTCACGTAAACAAGGGTATGATCATTCACACTAATGGTTTTATAGGGTATTATTTGGAAAACTATTGTTATAAGCAATGAATGTATGGTTCAACCATATTTAGAGGTTTAGAGATGTACTATAGATTAGTGGTTATACCACCAATCAGGTTCTAAGGGAAATTTTGGGTACTTGTTTATGTACTTGTATATTTATTTTGGGTGCTTGTAGGATAAATCTCCTATCGCTCAAGTTGTTCATTCATTGACGCACTGCAGAACCGGTTTTTGTTAGTTTCTTTCAGCTTAGCGTGAGACAAGACAAAGAAGTGACAGAATAGATGGAAAATATATAATTCGGACTATATATTTGCACATTAGGGGAAGGGGTGAAGTATCTAAACAGTGTGAAGTTAGAGAACAATTCTTACTAAATGATATGCAGAATATATAGCTCAAATTGGTTTCTAAGATTTTATATTTTTATCATACTTAGGTATTTTTCATTAGGATTGAGCTTCAGAAAAACATATTAGAAGAATATTAGGTAGGGGGTATATCACACAAGTACCTTATTTTGTATTTATGTAATTGTTTATGTACTTAGGTACTTATGGTATTTTTCGTAATTTACATATGTTCTATTTTTTCTAAAATTATGTTTCTATCTAAAATATATTTTCTTTGCTTACTTTTTCATAAATTATTCTGGCTGTCAGAAAGATGCACAAATATCAAAAATTGCAAAATCCAATTTTTCAATCCAATCTGTAAATTCTGAGGATTTCCAAATCCTTACCTGTATTTTTTTCAACCTGTATTTTGTATTTATGTTTTTTTATAACACACTTCCGTCCTCACATTTTTAAAACTTCAAAACTCGTTGCAATTTGTCATCCAATAATATGTTGTCACAATCTTCTTCACTTGACTACAATTCAAACAAGGTAAATGTCAAAAGTTACGCTTGGGAATAATGCTGGATATTCAAAATATGTGTTTGCTTCTATTCTCAAAGAAGAAAATATTTGAAAAGTTAACTCATTTTTTAACAAATAGGAAAGAGATTGAAAGGTTGTTTAACAGAAAAAAAAAAAATATCAAAATCCCTAACTGCAGAAAACGTATTTAATAAATAGCTTTTTTTAAATATGCTTACCAAGTCTTTGTTTCCTTAAATTAAAGTTTTTCTTTTTTATAGTTATTTATGCAAATGCATAGCTTATAAATGTTTCTAACCCTAGGAGTATTACAATCTTTTGGAATTTTCCAAGATTCAAGTCATTAGCAAATCTTAGGGCAAAGCTATGGGGTCAGATTACAAGAATATAGGGAAGGGGAAAAACATTTTTTTTTTCAAATCTAGGAAAGTAATTTTGCGGTTTTTGTAAACTTTTTCAACGGAAAAACTAAAAAGGGCATTTTAAAAATAAAAATACCCAAAAAGATATTTTTCAAAATATTAGGGGTGGGCAAAAATCTAAGAAGGGGAGCAAATGTCATTCCCAGTCCCCCCCCCTCACCACAAATTGTTGTCTCTGAGGCAAAGGGAGTAGATACAGATTTTGTTTCATGTAAATTGAAAAATTTACCATAGAAAATGGAAAGGAAAACTCAGGTTTTTTTATTATTTAGGGATGAAGTTGATTAATGCAACACGTAAAAAGAAGAAAAATCAGTTAGAGCTTTATGCTCTTGCAAGTATTGTCATCCATAAATCTCTGTAGAAAGTGTTTTGAGAAAAGCGAATAGCAATAAATAGAAAGAAATGCAAGCTGAATTAGCTCTGTCAATAAAAGAAAAATAAGAGAGAAAAAATAAGGAAACAATAGAGTAAGATAAGAGACATTTATTTAAAAAAAATCACTATCGCTATGTGATAGTCATGTGGTATGATTACACGGAAACTGGCAAAAATAAAAATCACAATGAATAATGATTTGTGAGTCAGTAATTTAATTGTAAAAAGTCAGTTATAAAGTTAAAAAAGATAAAAACTGGTCAAACTAAACTAAACTTAAGCAAAGACAAGCCAGAAAAAAATCTAAAAGGGACATAAAAAAAAATTCCACAAAACATTTGTGGAATGTTCCATTGTTGCATTAACTGTCTTTTACTTGGTAATGAAGTCTTATTAAAAAAAAAAAAAAAAGTTCTTTTCCACTGAAAGCAAGGAGCGACATTAAAACTTAAAACGAACAGAAATTATTCCAAATACGAAAGGGGCTGTCCTCTCCTCAACATCCCGCTCTCTACGCTAAAGTTTGAATCTTTGTCACAGTTCGACTTTTTAAAACAATAAAAAAACTTTAGTGTAAAGAGCGAAACGTTGAGGAGGTGATAGTCCCTTTCATATAAAGAATAATTTCTGTTCGTTTTGAGTTTTAGTGTCGCTCCTTACTTAAAGTGGAAAAAACTCGTTTTTTATATATTTAATTTCTGAACTTTTTGAATTAATGTATGTTTTGATTTTGGCTCGCCTGACTTGACTAACTAAAATGAAACTTGCATATCAATTTTTTTTGGCTAAATGGCTTTCTCATAGTTTTGATCGGGCGATTTTGGTAAAAAAAGGGGCCCGGGAGGAGGCCTAGTTGCCCTCCAACTTTCGGTTACTTCAAAATGCAACTAGAACTTTTTATTTTTTTACGAACGTTGTTATTAGTAATAAATGTACTTAACTTACCAATTAACTTACGTAACGCACATCTATGTTTGTATATTTTTATTACGTATATGAGGGGGTTTGCCCCCTTGTCAATACCTCGCTCTTTACACTAAAGCTTGAAATTTGTCCCAATTCTTTAAGAATGACCCCTGAATCACAAATCCCGTGTAATGAATAGTTGAAATTACTAAAAATACTTAAGAGTAAAGAGCGAGGTATTGAGGAGGACACGAACGCCCATATATACGTTATAATTTCCGTTCGTTTTAAGTTTTAATGCTGCTCCTTACTTCCAGTTGGAGAAAAAATTTTTTATTTATTTTCTCATTGTATTTTTTAATAATGCTTGAAGATCCTGCGCCCCCTTCATGGAAATTCTCTTCTCTCATGATACATTCCTCAATGGAAAGATACTCCCATGTAACCCCCTCCCCCTGACCCACCCCCAACGCGAAAAAGTCCCCCTGAAAATGTCAGTACACTTTCTAAAAACCATTACTTTGTGTAAAAAATGGTCAAAGTTTGTAACTTGCAGCCCCTCCCCCGGGGACTGTGGGGGATTAAGTCGTCCCCAAAGACATAGTTCTTAGGCTTTTCGACTATGCTGAACAAAATGACCATCTCAAAATTTTGATCCGGTGACTTTGGGAAAAAATGAGCTTGGGAGAGGGCCTAGGTGCCCTCCGATTTTTTTGGTCACTTAAAAAGGGCACTAGAACTTAACTTCCGGTATAATGGGTCCTTTCGTGACATTCTGGGACCACTGGGTCGATACAATCACCTCCGAAAAAACAACAAACAAATAAACAAATAAACACGCATCCGTGTTCTGTCTTCTGGCTAAAAATACAAAATTTTGCATATTTGTAGATAGGAGCTTGAAACTTCTACTGTAGTGTTCTCTGATGCGCTGAATCTGATGGTGTGATTTTTCTTAAGATTCTATGACTTTTAGGGGGTGTTTTCCCCTGTTTTCTAAAATAAGGCAAATTTTCTCTGGCTCGTTACTTTTGATGGGTAAGACTAAACTTGATGAAACTTATATATTGAAAATCAGCTTAAAAATGGGATTCTTTTGATGTAACTATTGGTATCAAAATCCTGTGTTTTTAGAGTTTTGGTTACTATTTAGCTTCGTCGCTCCTTACTACAGTTCGCTGCCTCTTGAATTTTAAACACGATTTGCCACCCCTTTTTGAATAGACCATCATTTTTTCTAAATCTTACTCAGATCACATTTGTAAAATTGCCCGTAAAGATCATTTTCACACCCCATCCTTTTGTCTTTACAATCATGTTTTTGCAATGTTTTGCAATCACGGTTGTAAGCTCCCGACGGTCTAATGATGTTTTATCTGCCCATTACCAGTTGCTGCTGAAAAGTGGTAGGTTTCCTTTTTTTCCTCAAACCAATTCTATAAGGCACAAAAAGAATCAACGATAAAAAAAATTATTGCCTCCAAAGGGTTTTTTCTCAAGAAGTAATGCTGTATCTGTTTTTGGCTTTTCCTGTCATATATGCCCAAGTACTGTATCAAGTACAATTTTGGTCAAAGGTCATATCAGCCAAATGACATTTGATCATCAACTTTGTCTTTGGCCTTTTTTTTTTAACTACTTCGAATGAATTGATTGGGTGGATCTCTTTGAAGCTCTTCCACACGATTTTAATCTTCATGTTTTCATATGATTTCCATCAAGAGATTTATTTTTTTAGGCTCTAGACGTTATCCTGAATACCGAGCCTCGCAGAGGTACGGGGATCATGATGGATATCCACCCCTCGGTTCAAGAAGCGATTACGTGTACCAGCATGGACTAGGCTCTGGATCTTATGCTGGATATGCTGACTCGACAGGCTATCCTCTCGATATGGCTGGAGTGTATGGTGTTGACCCAAAAGGTACGTTGTCAAAGTCTTATATGTTTAATATTGTCTGTACCGTTGTCAGATTTTACACTCTGTCTTTTTTTTCATCCTCTTTCTTTATTTTTTAAAGTCGGAAATACCCCCCCCCCCCAAATACTAGTGCGATGACATTACTGTGGAAGTGTAGGATACTAATCTATTTTTTCTTTTCCCTGATATTACTACTGCTAGTGAAATTACGAAAATGAATAGAAGGAAATTTTGAAAAATGATAATTGTTATACTATGGTCCCCTAGAAAGCATTTGGCATTTTTGGTGCTGATCGTGGGTATTATGCTAGTATGGCGATAACCGTTGAAGTGGAAACTGAAGCTCTTGGTGTCTTTGAGTCTAAATGCAAAACTGAAAAAGCGAGGGTATGTCCCATGTATTTCAAACACTGATTATCCACTAGGTTTCACCAAATATCTCACTCGTAACAAAATACATGGGCCGAAGTGTTCCTCAATTACATTGGCTATCTAACAAAACTAACCTGCCCGTGTAATGTCGTTGGATTGGAAAACGCTCTGCCCCTCAATATCATTGGATATCGTCAACTTTTAGGAAGCCAGTCATCTGATTGGATTGCTTTTGGGGTTGGCTAAAATATTGAAGTGAGAAATCTGTGTAAGCATCAACAATATGTGTTTCAAATATGTCCCATGACATTGCCCTATTAATAGTGCCGGCATAAAATAAAACAGGTGTTTATTGCCTTGAATAGCTGGTTGCTCAAAGGATTTCAATCAAAAGGAGATATTTGACTATTTTATCAAAAATAATATTTTCACGTCTCTTGAACCCAAGAAGCACCCCCTCTCTTTATCTATCTCCGAGAACCCGAGAGGAAAATTCGAATTTTTCCCTAGAGGTTCGTAACTTTTAGTACTGTTTCACTCATCTTTTTTTAGCAAATTGACAGAGACATCTAGTGAAAAAAATGAGTAACTAATTTTCTTGAATCTTTTCACCAAGCATGTTAATACTTGGTGTGTGATAAAGTTCATGTCGAGGAAGTATTTGTCAGTATTTCTCTGAAAGATATGAACTCCGAGTATTATTTACCGGTGGAGCACCATTTTGCAGTTCCTCTTGCTCTGCTAATTATTTTCATATTATAAACAACAAAGGAATTTGAAAATACGAATTGTCAGGTGAAGTCATTTTCAAAGGATTTCAAAATTCTTTTTGAAATTTTTAATAATTTATTTTTTCAATTACCTGCTATTCTTAAGGGTAATCAGGAAAGCAGCTTAAAATGCCAATGATTTTTCATTATGATATTTGATTGATTTATGCTATTTGATTTCATATGAATAACGAAAGATTTTTAATTTAAAATGTTGTTCTGGAGGATACGATCAGAGTTTTGAATTCAGTAAAATATAAAGCTGACTCTACCCGAATTATAAGTTACAGATTCTGAATGCTGTAAAAGCTATATCAGGGGACTTGAGCCCCCTTTGCGTGTGTATAATTAACGAGCTACAGCATTTGCGAGTTAACTAAGACGGTCTGCGAAACCTTGCTGTGCATTAAATATTAAAAAAACAAGTTTTTTTACGGAAAGTAAGGAGCGACATTAAAACTTAAAACGAACAGATATTACTTCGTATATGAAAGGGGATGGTTCCTCATCAACGCCCAGCTCTTTACGCTAAAGTTTGACTCTTTCTCTTAACCCTACTTTTTAAAACAGTAAAACACTTTAGCGTAAAGAGCGGGGCGTTGATGAGGAAGCATCCCTTTTCATATACGAAGTAATTTCTGTTCGTTTTAAGTTTTAATGTCGTTCCTTACTTTCGTTAAAAAACTTGTTTTTTTTTTAATTTAATTTCTGAACGTTTTTGAATCAATGCATGTTTTGATTTTGGCTCTCCGCAGATGAATAACTAAAACGAAATTTGCATATTAATTTTTTTTGCTAAATGGCTTTCTCACAGTTTTGATCGAATGATTTTGAGAAAAAAGGAGCGGAGGAGGAGGCCTAGTTGCCCTCCGATTTTTTGGTTACTTAAAAAGGTAATTAGAACTTTAATTTTTTTTACGAATGTTGTTCTTAGTAAAAGATGTACGTAACTTACAAATTACCTTACGTAACAAACTTCTGTATTCTCATGTTTTTATTACGTATATGAAGGGGTTCACCCCCTCGTCAGTACCTCGCTCTTTACAATCAAGCTTAAATTTTGTCCCAATTTCTTAAGAATTACCCCTGAATCACAGAAGCCGTAGAATAAATAGTTAAAATTACTAAAAATACTTTTGCGTAAAGAGCGAGGTATTAGGAGGAGGTGAGCCCATCATATGCGTAATAATTTCAGTTCGTTTTAAGTTTTAATGCTTCTCCTTACTTTCAGTTGAAAAAACTTTTTCATATTTGTTTTTTCGTTTTTTTTTTTTTTTTTAATAATGCTAGTAAATCCTGCGCTTCCTTCATGAAAATTTTCTTCCCCCATGACAAATTCCTCCAAGGAAAACTTCCCCAACATACCCGCCTCTTCTCAACCTCCCCCAACCTAAAAATCACCCTGAAAACGTCTGTACACTTCCAAATAACCATTACTATATATAAGCACTGGTCAAAGTTTGTAACTTGTAGCCCCTCCCACGGGGACTGTGGGGGAGTAAGTTGTCCCCAAAGACATAGTTATAAGGTTTTTTGACTACGCTGAATAAAATGGCTATCTCAGAATTTTGATTTGGTGACGTTGGGAAAATAATTAGCGTGGGAGGGGGCCTAGGTGCCCTCCAATTTTTTTGGCCACTTAAAAAGGGCACTAGAACTTTTCATTTCCGCTAGAATGAGCCCTCTAGCAGGATTCTAGGGCCACTGGGTCGATACGATCACCCCTGGGAAAAAACAACAAACAAACAAATAAACACGCATCCGTGATCTGCCTTCTGGCAAAAAATACAAAATTCCACATTTTTGTAGATAGGAGCTTGAAACTTCTAAAATAGGGTTCTCTGATACGCTGAATCTGATGGTGCGATTTTCGTTCAGATTCTATGACTTTTAGGGGTTGATTCCCCCTATTTTCTAAAATAAGGCAAATTTTCTCAGGCTCGTAACTTTTGATGGGTAAAACTAAACTTGATTAAATTTATATATTTAAAATCAGCATTGAAATTTCATTCTTTTGATATAGCTATTGATATGAAAATTTAATATTTTAGAGTTTTGGTTACTATTGAGCCGGGTCGCTCCTTACTACAGTTCGTTACCACGAACTGTTTGACCTTACTTATTTTTGCCTCAGGGTAGTCAGATCTGTCTATTATTCCTTATCGTCCTCTTATTGTCCTTGTATGTGCCTATTTTGTGCAGATGTACCATATTTTCACCTAGGGGTTTTTGGATCTCAAGTGGCGATTCTGGCCTCTCTTGCACCCGTGACAGAATCTTAATTAGCGCCTCTTTCGCCCCCATGTATCCCAAAATTTTTAGGCAAAACTTTAACAAAATTTTCAGACCAAATTTTAACAAATTTTTCATATATAAACAAAGTTTTACATTTATTTAAATCTGACTTTACGTACTTCAACCTTCACAAAATTATTAATTATCTCGTCCCAATTGACTGCTTCTGGAAAAAATGAAAAATTCGAATTCAATTTGCTTAAACTTACTGCCAACTGCGCACCTTACTTTATTTTAATAGTAATAAAATTTCAAAAGGTTCAAAATGATTGTAGCCATTAGTTCATTTATTCGAAATTTTGCGCCAATAAAATTTCTGCGCCCAGCGCAACTGAACCCTCCCCCCTAAAACCGCCTCTGTGGATCCCTTTATTTGACGACCATTACGTGGTTTTGAGTCGTAAAATTTAAGTCGAAGCCTCGTTGCCAATGATCTGGCGATGGTGCTATTTATCAGTTGACCTCATGGATTTCGAAACATTTAAATTTTACAGCTCTAGACCGACCTTAAGCATCATCTGTCATCTCTTGGCAACCAGTGTCAGCAAGAATCTGTACCCTGAGACTGAACTAGTAACGTGACTATTTTGTCTGTCTACGTGCCTATCTGAAATTGCCCTGACGACGCCAAAGATGCGTTCTACTTTGAGCTGCAGAGAATACTTGACTCTGTCCCACGATGCGACGTACTATTTGTCGTTGGTTACTTTAACACAAGGATCTGTAAATCAGCTGGAAACACAGAAGGAGTGATTGGACGCCATATCATCGGAGATAGATGCTCGAACGGCGAGAGGTTGCTACAGCTTGCCAAATACAATAACCTATGTCTGGTTAACACCCATTTCGAGCACAAGAAGCTCCACCTTGTGACCTGGAGATCTAACTACGGGCTCACCAAAGCCCAGATCGACCACTTCCGTGTCAGAAAACGTCGAGGAGCTTATGTCTGGATGTAAAAGTCTACAGAGACGCAGATACAGACTCAACAAACGGCTCCGATCACTTTCTTCTCATCTGTAAATTCAGTCAAAGACTAATCACCCACAGAAAGAGGATAAAAACTCGTCGGTTTGATGTATCAAAACTACTGAGTCCGTAGATCAGAGCTGATTTGGAGCTACAGCTTAGCAACCGATTTGAGGCCCTTACTGACTACAGTGACATCGTAGACCGATGGTTCAAGCTGAGAGTCCTGACACAAGAGGCTGCTGAACAGCTTCTTGGTCACGCTAAGAGAAAACAAAGGCTCCGGATCTTGGGCACCACAATTGAGCTAGTGGAAAAGAAACGGCCTCTTCTCAGTAGCCCTAAAGAACCCCTAAAAAAAATGCTCGCAAGCTGGTAAAGCAGTCTGCCTGTAGCGACAGGGAGAAATACTGATCGCAAATGGCTTCTTATATGCAACATGCAGCAGAATTGCATATTGCATAACCTTAGGAAAACATTCAAGCTACTAAGGGAAGTGACGGGCAAGTCGTCCGTTTCCACGGCCTCCCTGAAAAAAATGGACAACCTTATTCAGACGTAAAAAGACCGCCTTGAGAGATGGAAAGAGCATTTCTACGAGCTCCTTAATCCCACAAAAGCTTCGTATGATCTACCCGATTTCCAGAGCGTATCAAAGGGGCCCTACCAGATAGATCTACAACCACCGTCATTTGCTGATGTTCTGTGGGCACTGAAAATCATGAAAACTAACAAAGCCCCCGGAGAGGATTGCGTCTTGGCAGAGATGTATAAGTCATCCCCCACACCATTATGTCAGCTGAAAGACTTGCTAGTTGCGATATGGACGACAAAGAAACTCCCAAAAGATTGGAAACTCTCAGTAGTTATACCGGTACATAAAAAGGGAGACGCGACAGTCTGCCCGAACTACCGTGGTATGTCACTAATAGACCGTGCCATGAAGGTCATTAGCATAATTGTTCTCAACCGTTTCAAGAACGCCCGAGACAAGTTGACAGGACCAGAACAAGCAGGTTTCAGACCTGACAGGGGCCGTCTAGAACATATTCTTACCCTCCGCCTTATCCTACAGCAGAGCGAGAGATTTCAATTGTCTGCTATCATCACCTTCATCGATTTTGTTGCCGCTTTTGACTCCCTTATCAGGACCGAGCTTTGGAAGATCATGGTGGAAGACAGTGTTCCAGCAGAATTGATCGAGATACTCAAAGGAGCCTATGAGTCTATTGTTACGAGAGTCCCAACTGTCGACGGCAAAGCAACGAAATTTGACGTTGACTCAGGGGTCAAAGAAGGGTTCCCCCTTTTGCCAACTCTGTTCAATTACATAATGGACTGGATAATGACGATTTCGCTTCGCACCCATAAAGGGTTTGTCGTCGGTCAGAGAGAAGACAGCCCGATCGCCCTGACAGAGCCGTGACATCGCAAACGATTTGGGTCTCATGAGTAGCTCTTCGGTTGAGCTCAAAAAGATGGTCAACGATGTCTCCTGTACATAAAAGAAGACTTGTCTCATGATCAGCAAGTCTGAAACAAAAGTCATGAAAGCAAACGCCCTAAACCACCCAGATATCCGACTGGAGGGCGAAACCATCGAGACTATTGAAAGTTCTGCTACCTTGCTTCTATCCTAAAACCGATTGGAGGTGCAGAAGCTGACGTTAGAGCTCGAATAGGAAAGGCATGGAGTGTCTTCACAAGCATGAAGAAGTTGCTTTGGAATAGACATGAAATTCGCATCAAAACGAAAATGAACGTCTACAAGGCAGTTGCTCGATCAATCCTGCTTTACGCCTGTGAAACTTGGTCTTTAAAGGCCAAAGAAACACGTTCATTAGAAGTATTCGACCATCGCTGCAAGAGTCACATACTACGGGTCAGCTGATGGTATCATATCTCAAAAGCTGAGGTTCGAAGGTTTCGTGCCTAGAAGGCCCCTTTCTCTCGGTAATCGTAAAACGACAACGACCTAAATTTCTGGACACACTACGACGGCCAGCTGGAACCATATCCCGCGATTTCCTCATCTGCAACCCCCTTTCTTCTTGGAGGTGGAGACCAGGCGGCCAAAGAAAGAATCTCTAGCAGACATTCAAGAATGACCTGGATCCTTGGGGTGGCTCCCTCCGACACAGACCTTGTTGGGATAAGGACTGGCTGAAGATTGCAGAAGAGGCTGCTGTTGACAGATCATGTTGGGCTACGTCAGTCATCCCATCGTCTGTTGTTGCCAGTCAGGTTGGATTATCGTCTGGTTCCCGCCGAAAGTGAAATAAGTAAGTAACCTTATCCTGTGCGAGCTTTGTGGAAAACGGAACTCGACAACACTTACTGACGCTTCCTTACTGATCAACGTTGTGCTGGTGACTGAGAGTTTTTCATAATAATTTTCTTCAAGTTAAACTAAACTAGTATATTTGTTACTTTTGGTGTTTTATAAAGAAACAATACCCTTTTTTTAAACCCTCATGTTGTAACAACCCTTAATGACCGCTGCTAATGCAAAGTATATACTGTTTATCTTGAACTTCTTCTCATCTTTTGAGATGAAAATTAACCTTTGTAATAATAGAAGAAAAACCCAAATTATGAAGAATATGAGTTCGTCTTGAAACAAAAAGACTCCCCTTAGTAAATTTTAGAAGAACAAGATTTCTAATGAGATTTTAAATCCTTCCCACAGCAAACAGGCTTAAATTAAATAATAAAATAAAAAATCTGAATAGCCAGCCTTTTTTAAAGAAAAAGTTAAAAGAATATATTATTTACCCTTGATGACAGGTACTTATTATTCTATAATTTTTGTTTGCATTATATATCGTGAATTTGCCGTGCCGCGGGATCCTCCCTTGTCCCTCTCCTGCTCTAATCCTGCTATAATCGTTTTAATTTTTTGTTCTGTTTCCCCTCCCATTTCTCTTTTTTATTTAATTTGTGTTTTTTGGTGGATCATAAGATTTATTTTGTTATTAGGTTAGTCTTTGACTCCAGCTTATCTCTCTGTTTGCTCTATTTGAATAGTTTTTGTTTGTCTGTATTTTGTGTTCATAAAGAAATCTTGAAGGAAAAGATTTGGTTATAAGTTGGAACATGAAGAAAGCTCCTAGAAAATTCAGAGTACATTTAAAAACCGATCCACCTAAATGATGTATTTTTCCTCAAATCAGAGATAAGTTTCAAGCAAGTGGATGTTGATGGCTCCTTTGTATAACAATGTGGGAGAACATTAGCCCTCAACCGTCTTGAGCAACTGTCTTCAACTTTCTTGTTCTATAAACTTCAATCTTTTTTTTATGTGGAAGTAATTCTTTATTTCTCTAAAATATTAGATGATATTGCAGTGAATTTTAAATGGAAGTAATTTTATGTAATGGTAAACTTTTGTGAAAATATATTTTTAACTCTAGTTGAACAATCTTAATGTTTTTATGGTACTTGAATGACTTTGACATTTTTGTTCTCTTTCTTGGAAGCTTAAATTACCCTTTTGGGCTAAATAAGGGCCAATTTTGTTCAAAGAAGAAATAAGAAATTACGTACTTTGAACCAAATACCGTATTTTTGAGGATTTGAACCCGAAGAGCGGTTGTATTTTTCTAGACACCCCTCACTTTTATCCCCCCTTTTGGAGGAAGGGGTTGGCAATCTTGAGGGGTTTTCCCAAGAGTGTGGTATGGGGGTGGGGTTTAAATCTTGAAATCACAAAAAGTGCATTTTTTTCAATTCTGCAACCCGGTCAAAAGGTTTGAAGGAGGGGAGGATCCTTTGGATCTCTCTTCCCATTTCAGACAATCATAAGACATATTTTATAATAAGATGCTTCCTCTATATGGATTATGTTTGCATGTTTTGTTTCTGTTCTATGTCTGTTTTGCATGTTTTACTTTATTTTAGCCAACCATAGCATGGCACCAAGTCCCGCTCTTATCGCTGAACGACCACCTACCCCACCTTCTCCTAGTGAAAGATCTGATTCACCACCCTCACACCGAGTTTTAGCACAAAGTAAGCCCTAGCACTTTTCACTCATTTATTCGTGTCTATTATGTCATTCCGCTTTTCTTTTTTTCTAGTCAGAGCATGAAGTTGTTATTTTTTATTTTCTCTATAAAATTTTTATTTTCGTAATAAGTGACTGGGCGCATCAGTATGTTTGTTCTTAACAAATATGTTGTATCTTAATTGTCGCTTCACCGTGTGAAGAAAATTGATGTAGTATTTGTTTTTTACTAATTGTAGAAAAAGCCAAGACAGATATTTATAATATATAATATTTATTGTAATACTATATACTATACTATATATTATATATTATACTATATGTTATATTATATATATATAGCATATATATTGTTCTATATATTATAATATATAGTACCATATATAAATATTATTCACTTGTATAATATTTATTTATTGTTAGATGAAATTGAAGGCAGAATTGCCCACTTTTTAGTCTTCCATGAAAGACTTGTATCATGCTAGAAATAAACATGCCAGCCCAACCTATTCGAACCCTCCCTTTTTGGACCCTCCCAGAAAGTTCCCATTCCATTTAGATCTTTCTTTATGACGTCCTCCCACCCAAGACGAAGATCACCTGCTTTCTGTTTAGCCCTAGACTGTTGGCTTAAGAGGACAATCTTCGACAATCTGTTATCCTTCATCCCCTAGCCATCTCAACCTTTCTTTCATTATAGTTCTAGAAAGAGGGATTGAACCACATTTTTCATACAGGCTACTGTTTGAAATACGGTCAGTCAGCCGGGTACCCAGAACAATCCGTAGGCAATTTCTATAGAAAAAAATCGATCAAATCTTCATCCACTTTTCGGAATTCCACGCTTTAGAGCCATATTTGACCACTGTCATCACTGTAGCTTCTAATGTTCTAATCATGTTTTGCAGACTTTTCTTCCTATTCTTCCAAACTTTTTTTAACTGTGAAAAACCACCCTGAGCCTGGGCTATTCTACTTTTAACATTTTTCAAACTCCTACCGTCTTTACTAATAATTAAACAAAAAAAGGTTTTTCAACTGAAAGTTAGGAGCGACATTAAAACTTAAAACGAAAGAAATGACTCAGTATATGAAAGAGGTTGTTCCCTCCTAAACGTCCTGCTCTTTACGCTAAAGTTTGACCCTTTCTCATGACTCTACTTTTTATGGCACCTGGTATTAACCAAGTGACATAGCAATCGCCAATTCTGTCGGTCTGTCGGTCCCGGTTTTGCTACTTTAGGCACTTCCAGGTAAGCTAGGACGATGAAATTTGGGAGGCGTATCAGGGACGGGACCAGCTTAAATTAGGGGACGGGCCCATCTGGGGGGGGGGGAGTGGGGGGCCGGTTAATTCGGAAAAAATAGAAAAATTGAAGTATTTTTAACTTAAGAACTGTTGATCAGATCTTAATGAATTTTGATGTTTGGAAGGATATTGTGTCTCAGAGCTGTTATTTTAAATCCCGACCGGATCTGGTGACATTGGGGGGGATATGGGAGGGGGAAACCTAAAATCTTGGAAAAAACTTAGAGTGGAGGGATCGGGATGAAACCTGGTGGGAAAATAAGCACAAGTCCTAGATACATGATTGACATAACCGGAACGGATCCACTCCCTTTGGGGTGGTTGGGGGTGGGGGGTAATTCTGAAAAATTAAAAAAATGAGGTATTTTTAACTTACGAACGGGTGATCGGATCTCAAAGAAATTTGATGTTTAGAAGGATATGGTGTCTTAGAGCTCTTATTTTAAATCCCGACCAGATCTGGTGACATTGGGGGGGAGTAGGGAGGGGGAAACCTAAAACTTGGAAAAAACTTAGAGTGGAGGGATCGGGATGAAACTTTGTGGGAATATTAAGAACAAGTCCTAGATACATGATTGACATAACCAGAACGGATCCGCTCTCTTTGGGGTAGTTGGGGGGGGGGGGGTAATTCTGAAAAATTAGAAAAAACTAGGTATTTTTAACTTACGAACGGGTGATCGAATCTCAATGAAATTTGATATTTAGAAGGATATCGTGTCTCAGAGCTCTTATTTTAAACCCGACCGTATCTGGTAACATTGGGGGGGGGGGAGTTTGGAGGGGGAAACCTAAAACTTTGAAAACACTTAGAGTGGAGGGATCGGGATGAAACTTGAAGGGAAAAATAAGCACAAGTCCTAGATACATGATTGACATAACCGGAACGGATCCGTTCTCTTTGGGGTAGTTGGAGGAGGGGTTAATTCTGAAAAATTAGAAAAAAGAGGTATTTTTAACTTACGAACGGATGATCGGATCTCAATGAAATTTGATATTTAGAAGTATATCGTGTCTCAAAGCTCTTATTTTAGATCCTGACCGGATCTGGTGACATTGGGGGAAGTTTGGGGTGGGGAACCTAAAATCATAGAAAACGCTTAGATTGGAGGGATCGGGATGAAACTTGGTGGGAAAAATAAGAGCAGAAGTCTTACATACGTGATTTACATAATTGGAACGGATCTGCTCTATTGGGGGGGGGGGGCTAATTCTGAAAAATAAGAAAAATTACGTATTTTTAACTTACGAAGGAGTGATCGGGTCTTCATGAAACTTCATATTTAGAAGGACCTCGTAACTCAGATCTCTTATTTTAAATCTCAACCGGATCAAGCGTAATTGGGTGTGGGGCAGCTGGGGGGACCGGAAATCTTAGAAAATACTTAAAACGGTGAGATCAGGATAAAACTGGATGGGAAGAATAGAAACCTGTCTAAGATACGTGACTGCCATAACCGGACCGGATCCTTTCTCTTTGGTGGAATTGGGGGGGGGGGTAATTTTGAAAATTAAGCTATTTGTAACTTACGAAAGGGTGACCAGATCTTAATGAAATTTGATATTTAGAAGGATCTTGTGCTTTAAAGTTCTAATTTTAAATTCCTACCAGATCCTGTGACATTGGGGGGAGTTGGAGGGGAAAACCGGAATTCTTGGGAAACGTGAAAATTGGGGTATTTTTATCTTACGAATAGATGATCGGATCTTAATGAAATTTGATTTTTAGAAGGAATTCATGTCTCAGAGCTCTTATTTCAAATCCCAACCAGACCTTTTGACATCGGGGGGAGTTGGAGGGGGAAATCTTGGAAAAACACTTGGAGTGAAGGAATCGGTATGAAGCTTTGTGGATAGAATAAACAAATGTCCTTGAGACGTGATTGACAGAATCGTACTGGATTCGTTCTCTTTGGGGGAGTTGGGGGGAGTGGTTCAGTGATTTGGCGAGTTTGGTGCTTCTGGACTTGCTAGGACGATTAAAATTGGTAGGCGTGTCAGGAAGCTGAAGAATTTGACTTGATAAAGTCATTTTCCCAGATTCGACCATCTGGGGCTAAAGGGAGGGGAAAAATTAGAAAAATTTAGGTATTTATAACTTGCGAGTGGGTGATCGGATCTTAATGAATTTTGAAAGATCAAGAGATCATACCATATGATCTCTTGGCTCTTAGCTCTTCTCGACTCGTCACAAGTGCCATATCAGCTCTTAGCTCTTGTTAAAACAATAGAAACAACTTTAGCGTAAAGAGCGGGGCGTTTAGAAGGGAACAGCTCCTTTCATATACGGAGTAATTTCTGTTCGTTTTGAGTTTTAATATCGCTCCTTACTTTCTGTTGAAAAAACTTGTTTTTCTATTTAATTTCTGAACGGTTTTGAATTAATACATGTTTTGATTTTGGCTCTCCGTACATGAATAATTAAAACGAAATTGGCTGATTAATTTTTTTTGTGGCTAATTGGCTTTCTCATAGTTTTAATCGGACGATTTCGAGAAAAAAGGAGTGGGGTAGGAGGCCTATTTGCTTTCCAATTTTTGGTTACTTAAACAGGCAACTAGAACTTTTATTTTTTTTTACGAACGTTTTTACTAGTAATAAATATACGTAACTTAAGAATTAACTTACGTAACGAGCTTCTATATTCGTATATTTTTATTTCGTATATGAGAGGGTTCGTCCTCTCGTCAATACCTGGCTCTTTACACTAAAGTTTAAATTTTATCCCAATTTTTTAAGAATGACCCCTGAATCACAAAGGTCGTGGAATAAATAGTTGAAATTACAAAAAAATACTTTAGCGTAAAGAGTGAGGTATTTAGGAGGAGATGAACCTCCTCATTTGCGTAATAATTTCTGTTCTTTTTAAGTTTAATGCTGCTCCTTACATCCAGTTGAAAAAACTTTTTCGTATCTATTTTTTCATTGTTTTTTTTTTAAAGGATGCTAGAAAATCCAGCGCCCCCTTCATTGGTTTTCTCTTCCCCCATGATAAGTTCTCCATGGAAGGATCATCCCACGAAACACCCTCCCCTCGACTCCCCTCTCCCAACCAGGAAAATTCCCCTGAAAACGTCTGTACACTTCCCAATAACCATTTCTATACTTAAACAACGGTCAAAGTTTATGACTTGCAGCCCCTCCCCTGGGGACTGTGGGAGAATAAGTCATCGCCAAAGACATAGTTATTAGGTTTTTCGACTATGCCGAACAAAATGGCTATCTCAAAATTTTTATCCGGTGACTTTGGCGAAACAATGAGTGTGGAAGGGGGCCTAGGTGCCCTCCAATTTTTTGGGTCACTTGAAAAGGGCATTAGAACTTTTTATTTCCGTTAGAATGAGCCCTTTCGCGACATTCTAGGACCAATGGGGCAGTACGATCAACCCTGGAAAAAAACAACAACAAAAAACAAAAACAAATGAACACGCACCCGTGATCGGACTTCTGGCAAAAAATACAAAAATTCTACAGTAGGGTTCTCTGATACGCTGAATGTGGTAGTGTGATTTTCGTTAAGATACTATGACGTTTAAGGGAATTTTCCCCTATTTTTCAAAATAAGGCAAATTTTCTCAGGCTCGTAACTTTTGATGGGTAAGACTAAATTTGCCTAAATATTTAAAATCAGCATAAAAATCCAATTCTTTTGATGTATCTATTAGTATCAAAATCCCGTTTTTTAGAGTTTTGGTTACTATTGAGCCGGGTCGCTCCTTACTACAGTTTGTTACCACGAACTGTTTGATAGTCGGTTTTGGATCTGGTACAAACTTAGCTCTGGTGCGAAGCTTCGGAACAACTTCAGATCAAGCGGAGCTTCTTCAGTGGCTTTTTCCCATACCTGCTTGAGAAAAACATCCACACCAATGTCTATAAAAAAAATGAAGCGTTATTATCGTCCGCTTTGTCGATTCTTAAACAAAACAGTGATGCTCTCATTAGCAGCTTTTATTCAATAAATTTTTCAAGACCTTGTAATGAACTCAATCATTTCAGAAAGAATCTTTCTTCAAACTTCATGAGCCTCAAATCATGTCTGCGAGTTAAAATCCCTCACTCGTTACGCTAATTATTTTTAGTACTTCAATATTTTTTTTAAATCTTCTTATTCCAGTTAAACAGCTCTAGTGTTTCAGGGGTCGGTCTTAAAGAATTTGAACAAAAAGTCAAACTTCAGCGCAAAAAGAGAGGGATTGAAGACTTAGTCCCCTCGTATATGGAACAACTTCTGTTCATTTTAAGTTTTGATTTTGCTTATTACTTTCAGTAGTAAAACATTTTTTTAATTGAAATTTCCGATGGTTTTCAGATAATGCCGGAATCTGTCGGAATCAGTTCATGCATGGAATCTGCCCCCACCTCTGTGTAAAGTCTCCCTACCCTCCAGAAAAATCCCCTGCGGAAAATCGCCCCGGAAAGCTCCTGCGGACAATTCCAAATGTAAATTTAGTCGCCAAAGAGAAACTAAGAAAAATAAATTTAATTTTGTATATAAATTCTGGCAAATCCTCCCGGTAACTTTCCTCCCCACGAATAATTGTCCTCTTGGAAAATCACCCCTTACAGAAATCCCCCCCCGAAAAAACTCCGTATATTTCCCAGTAACAAATACTATATGTAAATGAACGGACAAGTTTCACAACTTATAGCCCTTTTCCCAGGGTTTGGGGGGGGATCGTGTCATCCTTAGACGCATGGCTATTGGATCTTTCAACTAGGCTGAACGAAATTGCTATCTCGAAATTCTGATGGGATTTCTTTGGACAAAAGGCGAGTAGGAGGGAGCTACTTTCCCTCCAATTTTTTTTGTCACTTAAATAGTACATTGAAAATTTTGAACGGGCCCTCTTCTGATATTCTAGGACCATTGGTTTGGCACGACCCCCTCCCCCCATAAAAAAATGCATCTGTGCGTTTTCTTCTGGGAAAAACCCAGAATTCCACATTTTTGTTGATATCACATTTTGTAGGAACTTGAAACCTCTGCAGTAGGGTTCTCTAATATGCCCAATCTGACGGTGTGATTTGAATCAAGATCTCGGAAATTTTGGGAGTGTTTAAGCTGCTTTCCCAAGAATCATAAAGTTAAATGTATTTAGTGTATAGAATTCAATACAATTTAATACATACATTAAACTTAATGTATAAAAAGCCGATTCTTTGTGACCTTAAGATAGGCAGAAATGGACACGGCAGAAAAAATTCATCCAAACAATTAGGATCATCCATCCAATCAATTTGGGAGATTTGTTGAAGATCCATTGCTCGAGCTATTCTAAAAAAAAAGAACCGTATGAATGATAAATACAACTGTTCTGGCTTTAAATAGGAATAGGCTGCTAAGAAAACATTTGAGGTCGAAAATAATCAAATTTTCTGAAGAAATTGTAATGTAAGATTTATCTTCACCAGTTTACGCCCATAGTTGTTGCGGAATAATTTAAAGGCCAAGGGACAGTCCAGGGGCCCGTCTTGCCAAGCAGTGATCAATCCAATGGACCCTCATTTATAATTTTTATTTACCTGTTCATAACTTTCTATGCATGTTGGTTTGTTTATTTCCATTTGCCAAATTACTAAAAGAAAGTTTATGTCCAGTCTTTGGAATTTTTCCAGTCGTGGCTGGGGAAATTTTCCAGTTTGTGAAGGTGTACTTTTAGTTTTTATCTTGTTCAGTTAGAGATAATGCCAAAATCTGGAATTTATGTTGAATTAAAATGGGGTAAGTGTTGGTGCCTCTCAGAACGACCATGCTAGTGGAAATTTCGTAAAAATCATTCGTCGTAGAATAAGCCAGAAATATCAATTTATTATTGGGATAAGCATGTTGTTGCGTCAATCTGGGATAGGCAAACGGGAGGGGGCGCTTTTTATAATTGTACAAGTCTATACCAGGTGGCGGGCATAACTCCTAGCCGTGGTAGAGATTGGCGAAAGAGCGATATCTGAAGTACATCAAGTGACTCAGATGTACACGATGTCATGGAAATGGGGTAAACTTTTGCGTTCAGTTTATATTAGTATTGGATTTATCTGTGAAAATCAACACAGTCACAGACATCCCATTAAAGGCGCGTACGCATGATTTTTTTTCGGGGGGGGGGCAAAACCTTCGAACCAGCAGATATAGAGTAGCACCTTTTTTATTTAGTTATGCAAAAAGCACGTATATCGGAAAATACAGATTAGCTTTAATCTGTTGTATTGTAGCGGAGGGGTGAAGAAGACTGAAGCCTCAAAAGTACGTTTTAGGCTCGGGTTATGTTCATAGCAATTTAGAACCAGTGATTAATCTATTATATCCCACTGTAAGGGAAATTTTAGGGTTAACAGTGCAATATGGGTGCTGTGTGGGGTAGTTCTTCTATTGCAAAAACGTAGATTTTAATGAAGAATGATAGTTTCCAAAATTGATCCATTAAAAGCTGTACTTTATCCTGAAAAGGGGGGATAAACGCCTTAATACCAAGGATAATTCTATTTTGCTGTGGAAAGCAAACTCTCTTTACAAAAAAACAACAACAAAAAAAACAGTACAATTGCTAATTACTTCAAAGAGGGTAAAAAGTTAGACAGAAAATGGGTTAATAATTGGGCTGTGACTTGACCGGATAATTGCATGCTGTAAAATCCCCCCAAAAAGGCTTCACACATGTATCTAGAATCTTAATAAATATCCTACTTTTGTCAGAAATCCCAAGAAACCATGGGGATATTAAACATTTCACAAAATTTCGGGGGGGGGGGGGGGCGGGCCCGAAGGCTGGGGGGGGCGGGCCCGAAGGCTTAAACTTCAAAAAAAAAATCATTCACAAGGTATTAAGCTAAAAATTAAAATTTGATTTTGATTAGTAGGGTTTTGGAAAGTTTATAAATTTTACCTTGTCTCGTAAGATATAACTTTTATGAAGATTTAATTTATCCTTAAAATTAAATTTATGTAAAAAAGTAATCCAAAATCGTTAATAACCTAAATGTACCCTCCCAATAAGTTATGCTTTCTCAATATAGTAAACAAAAATGAAAGATTTCATTGAAAATGTGTTGCTGAAAGATTTTTTATTTTAATGTGGAATTCCTTGTGGCGTTTTCTGTTGTAAAGCATCTGTATTTGTTTCAATTTTCAAATAATCGTGTTAATAGACAAGCTACTTCAAAAAGATGTGTTTGGGGAAACTCAAGTTGTTCTAAGAAAAGTTCAGTTTTCATTTGTGTAGAAAACCCTCAAGTTTTGTGTTCCCTCTTTATGAATGTCTGGTAGTGCAAGAATCACGCTAGCCCGTGACCTTAGGTAGAAGTGCCACGAAATAAGAAAGAGGTAGGAAAGAAGGAGTAAATAAAGATGTCTTATATCCCAGGCCGTATATATGGGGGGGGGTACTGGGCTTAAACCCCCACTCCCTCCCAAAAACAAAAAAGAACAAACATCTTTTGTTCGATTCGTAAAATGTAACAAAATGCGTATAAACAAATTTTTGATGTGTTTTTAAAAGTTTTTTGTAACATTCCTCCCCCCTCCGAAAAAACTCTAGATAGGCCCTTGCTTATATCTTATTTTCCTGCTTTATAACGTCTTATTATTATTATCATTATTTTCTTTTAGCATATTCTTTATTTAAAGAATGACACCGCTGAAAACCCATTTTATTATTTGGCAATTGTTTAAAAGTGACCCATTATATGTTAAAACAAATTAGTTCTAGATCATTCAAGGAATGGAAGGCTCAATCTGAGAGTTAAGATAGCTCATTTGTCTTTAGGTGCTCGATTCTTCCGATTTCTCGATTTATGTCAAATATAAATGCACAAACAAAAAACTGTTTATGTTTTTAACATATGTTCTAGAAAACACTTCAACAACCGTTAAAGAAAAGTAGGTAGAGCTTGAAAGAAACTAAGCTATAATTAAGCGGCTTTCGCACTACCTACGTAAATTCCACCCTAAGGGGTTAACTTACGTTACCTTAAGCATAATCTTTCGAATTCCAACAAGTCCTTTACCACTAGGCTAATGTTAAAACCCATAAAACCTTCATGATCATTTTATATTTTAAAATCACAGTGGCGGTTCTGGTAACTCTTGCGCACGGGACAAAATCTTGATTAGCCTCCCAGCCTCTGTCTCCCAAAAATTTGTCTGGTCAAAATTAAAAAAAAAATTATTTACTAACAAAATTATTTTCATTTTATTGGTTAAATCAATAATTCTTATTTTAATTGCTTTTAATTTACTATTTAAATTATGTGATTATTTTCATTTTTAATTTATTTTTATTTTATTAATTAATTAAGTATTTATTAACTATTTTTATTTATTATCTCCGCCCTCTACTTTATTTTAATAAAAAAAGAATTTCAAAAATTGTAAAATGTTATAACCATTAGATTATTTATTTAAAATTTTGCGCCCCTAAAATTTCTGCGCCGGGCAAGTGTCCCTTATGTCCCTCCCCTAAAACCGCCTCTGTAAGAGAGAGAGAGAGAGACATTTTTCATCAATGTACAAAAGAACCACATCAGCCATTTTAGAAAGTCAAAGACTTGTTAGTAGTGGCTGATAAACATTCAATAGACAACAATACCGACAACATTAAGAAAAAAAAATGAAATTAAATAAGACAAAAAAGTGGGAAAAGAAACAAAAGGAAAATAAAGAAGAAGAGAGAGAGAGGGAAGAAAAAAATCCTACATTAAAAACAAAACAATAAGCCATCTCATTTAAATTATTTGCTTAATCTCTTCCCAGAAGATGGTTCTTCAGTCTACTCTTAAACTGGCTAACATTTCCTGATAACCTTATACTCGTTAGTAAAGAATTCCACACTACTGGTCCAACAAACATGAGGCTAAAACTTGCCCCCTGAGAGCTGCGACACTCGTATACCAAATCATCCATATTTCTAGTCTCTTAACTGTGGTATGAAGAATTCCTTGTATTATTTGACGAAAAATTTCAGGGGACAAACCATAAATACTCTGAAATACAAAAGTAGCAAGTTGATAATCATGACGTTGGCTAACATTAAGAATCACGAGTTTCCTATAACAATTAACTGTATCATTTTCACCATGGACTTAATTTTCTAATAGTCTTTAAACTTTATTTTGTAAAACCCGAACACGTTTAAGATTTGTATAAAATCCCCTATTCCATATCACACAACCATAAGAAATATAAGGCATGACAGTAGAATGATAGAGTTAAAAGGGCAGAACGATGTAACTGATTTCTCAGACGCCGAATCAGACCAAGCCCTCTGATGTAAAATAATCACAATTGTTTTAAACTTATCAGCCGGGAGAGGTTTTTTTTTACGAAAAGTTGTTCAATTTATTGTCAAAATTCGTTAATTGATAATCCAGGTAGTTTCCCTGCCAAAGACTGCCGTTTTCGGCCAACCGTCTAGGGCTAAACCTTCATCTGGGGTTGGGATGGGAGAATGTCCTAAAGAAAGATTTAAGGGAAATGGGAACTACCTGGGAAGGTATTTACGAGGAGGCTTTGAATAAATAGGATGGAGGTGGAGCGTGCGTAGGAGTGCTGGCCTCAGGCTGCTTGGTGCTGTGGTGAGTTGTTAGTAGTAGGAATAGTATTAGAATATATTTTATTTTGGTGATGCTGTATTGATTTTTCCCTAACGTGACTTAAGCTTCCGTAACACAAAATTATATATATATAGCCTAGAGATTGACTCAGTTTCCCACTGCCTACGTTGCGGACAAATTTTGCTTCTTAAGATTGCATAACAAAATTAAGATTGCATAATGTGAATGGTTGTATTGCGTAGTGTGAAAGCACCATTAATCACTGAAAAGAATAAATGCCTTGCAAAGAAGCAAGTTTTGAAATGTGAATCAACTGAGAAGTAGTGGGTTACATTACCTTGTTGAGTTTTCCCTTGTCTTTATAAATGACAAAATAGATTCCTTGCACAGCCTATATAGACACCAGTTGCGCGCAGCCGTATCTTGCCCATAGAAGGATTTCGACACACATCTTTAGACTAGGCGTTAACCTTCGGCACTCCCACAGCCAATCAGCGCGGAAAGATTTCGGCTCTATTCCGGGAGTGTCTGGTTTTGACGAATAGTAAGTGTCTGGTTTTGACGCAGCGTCGCGACGATAGTTATGTGTTGCTTTTCAAAAATGTTTGCGCAACTGGTGTCTATATAGGCTGTCATTCTTTGATCTTGCCTTTGTTCTTAAGTTTTTCTGCTATTTAGTGGAAGGATAAAATTCTATTCTTGTATATTCCTTACTCTTTGAGACTTTTTTCTTGTTGATTTTTGTAGATCCTTGATTTTTACTTCCAGAAACTAAAAATAAATTTATTTTTTGTTTTATTTAATTTATTTTTTATTTAATTGGTTATTTAATGGTTATTATTATTAATTTTTTTTTCATTGAATTTATTTATTTATCTCTTATGGAGAAGTTAAAAAGTGGGTTGCCTTTTTTTAATTTCTTTAAATGTAGTATAGTTTTATTAATTTTTATGTAATATGTATAGTTTTTATTTAATTCGTTAAAGTATTTTGTATAATTTTAAATCTTAACATTGATGTGCTAATAAAAGTCGATGCTTTATTAAAAAAAAGCATATGGCTGGGTAGATGAGAAAAGAATTTTAGCTGGACTGTGATTATTATCATGGCTCTTGGGGATTATTGTATCTTATGTATAGAAATACGCCTTAAAGGCTGTTTGAAAAAAAAGGTGGAACTTAGGAGCAGAGGAGCGATAGGAAGGAGTTTCAACGAGGAAGAGTAAAATATAATTGTTGTTTCTGATTCATTTTATGCAAGCAGGTTTACCCATGCAAGTTCAACCTATAGCTTGGGAATAAGAATAATGCAGTGTCTGATTTTAAAACTGATGACGAAATATTTTCTTTACTCCCTTTTTCATGTTATTATATCGTGAATACAGACAAGGTTGCTAAAGTGAGTTCAGTCCATAGCTGATATCCATAATTTATTCTCGATTAATTTTATATCAAATATATTTTACTGTTAATTTCAATGATGTGGATAACGAATGAGGGAGTTAGAATTTCAAAGGAGGAGGAATAATAAAATATGTTTGTTACTTCCGCATCCATGTTATTATATCATAAATGCAGACATGGTTGCCACTATGAGTTCAATCCTTGGCTGATACAGATAGATAATTTATTTTGTGATTATGTGTATTCGTGTATATATTACTTGTATATTCGACCATGTCCATAGCTGAGGAGAGAGAATGAGGGGGCTTAGGATTCAAAGGAGGAGGAATTGCAAAATATATTTATTACTAAATTTATTTAAAACATAAATAAAAATATATTTTTGCTATTGAATTACAAATGCAGATAGGATTGTATTGTAACTTGAATCCATGGCTGATAAAGATATATAATTTTTGTAAATAATTCTATATCAAATATAGATTTAACCATATAATCTATGGGTGGGAAGGAAGAATTACGGGGTGTCATAATTATAAAATAAGGGGGCAATGAACGAACGAGATAATTCACAGCCAATGATAAAATATAAGAATATCAAACAGTTCGTGAACGAACTGTAAATAAGGAGCGACGCAGTGTAATAGTAACCGAAACTCTAAAAAGCAGAATTTTGATACCAAGAGATATATCAAAAGAGTCAGATTTTTATGCTGATTTCAAATATATAACTTCCTCAACGCCTTGCTCTTTACGCTAAAGTTTTTACTGTTTTAAAAAGTAGAGTTGTGACAAAGGCAAACTTTAGCGTAAAGAGCAAGTTGTTGTACCCTTTCGTATACGGAATAATCTCTGTTCGGTTTAAGTCTTAATGTCACTCCTTACTTTAAGTTAAAGAAACTTTTTTTTATTTAATAAATATTTTCAGCCTTAGTCAGTATTGTCTCATAATTTTTTAATAGAGAGCATGGGTTTTAAATGGGGTGTGAGGGTGAATATTTATAGCGTGAATTGTGTAGATGAGGGTATATAGGTACGGGGGTATAGAGAGTTGGGGTTTATGTAGTTTTAATAAGTTTGTTGCTCTTTTATTTCTGTTTATATTCTGTTTGTAACTCTCTGTGATTTCGATCGTTGGTTGATGCAGGCTGATAATTTTTTTTAAATTGATTAATCCATATTTGTTAATATATTTAACCATATATTCAATAGTTGGGTTGAATGAATAATGGGTATATAATGAATATGAGGTATTGAAAGAGAAGCAATAGAAAATAATTAAATATAATTTGTCTTCTTATTTGTTCAGTCCTATCTTGAAAAACTGTCTATGTATTTGACGCAGAGGTCTAGTTTGATATAAAAGAAAGAAAGAAAATAAAATAAAAGAAAGGTCAATAAAAAAGAAAGAAAGACCCGAGGCTTTTGTATTTTGAATTGCATTTTTTGTGCAGCTGTAATGTTGTATCAATCTTCTTATAGGTCGTGGAGCATTCACTTTTATTTATGTTGATGATTTTTTTTTATATTAAGGAGTGTGCCAGAGGCTTACGCAAAAATAACTTTGAGAAATAATGTCTTACTTCCTTGCAGAACTAGGAGCAACTCTAAACTTCAGACTGATCGCTAAGCCTGGATACAAGTTTACTTGTTTTTTAATAGTTCAAAATTGCGGTCTTCATACTTCTTTGTTTCAACTCTTTGTATTAATTTTGCGAAATTTAAGGTTTGTGAAATTTTCTATTCTGTAAAGCTGAAATCTGTAATTGCCAGTTTTAATTTCAGATTACATGGTGCAAGGGGTACCTTACCCACCAAGCGGGTTTTCCGAGCTAGACAATGGAGTGGTGCCCTCTGGCAGAGAGTCTGGACTAGGTAGTACGAAGCAACCAGAACGATTTAGTAAGTGATAACTGAACTTTTTCTCTTTCTCTTTTTTGTTAAATTTATCCATTTTTTCAACGCTTTTATTTATCAAACTTTGCTTAGATTAAACTTTTGGTCAGAGAATGCATTCTATTGTTTAGAAATCCTTGCTTATATTGGTCAGAATGCAAGAAAAACCTGTCTTTTGCTCTTTAAGTTCCATTTATAGCACAGTTTTAATCCCAACTAAGGTTCATTCCTTAAATTTTTTTTGCTGAATTGAAAAGTAAGCTCATTTTTCCTCATTGACAGTTTTTTTTTGTGTGTATTTCTTTTAGTTTTTTCCGACAAAATGTTTTGCTGTGTTTGATCTTGCTGAAGTTTTAATTTTTCGAGTGCTTAAAATTTTTGCATAATTTTTTTTTGGAGGATTTATTTGTCACAAAAACCAAGAAGCCCCCCCCCCCCCAAAAAAAAAGAAAGAAGAAAAACAAAACTGTAGACGCTAAAGCAAAATTGAAGTAACTATTTTTATTTTGCGTTCATTTTTGCGTACTCTATCCTCGGGGGTTTGAATCCCCTCCCCCCTCCTTGCTTATATTGGTCAGGATGCAAGAAAAACCTGTCTTTTGCTCTTTAAGTTCCCTGTTTAGCACGGTTTTAATTCCAACTAAGGTTCATTCCTTAAATTTTTTTTGCTGAATTGAAAAGTAAGCTCAGTTTTTCCTCATTGACAGTTTTTTTTTGTATTTCTTTTAGTTTTTTCCGACAAAATGTTTTGCTGTGTTTGATCTTGCTGAAGTTTTAATTTTTCGAGTGTTTAAAATTTTGCATTTTTTTTTTTTGGGGGGGGGGGTTTATTTGTCACAAAAACCAAGAAGCCCCCCCCCCCCAAAAAAAAAGAAAGAAGAAAAACAAAACTGTAGACACTAAAGCAAAATTGAAGTAACTATTTTTATTTTGCGTTCATTTTTGCGTACTCTATCCTCGGGGGTTTGAATCCCCTCCCCCCTGAAGGAGTACACTTTTCTTGGGATCGAAATTTTGCTATGAAGGGAATTTAAAAAGCAAAAGACGGAGGTTTTTTTTTGCGACTTGATTAATATAAGCAGAGATTTCTAAAAATGATAGATGTAATCTCTCACCAAAAGTTTAATCTAAGCAGAGTTTGATAAATAAAAGTTTCGAAAAAATGGATAAATTTACGAAAATAACTAAAATTATGAATAAATTAATATATAAAAAAATGAAAAACTATAGAAAAGTCCAACGCAGTTGGGCTTGTTCTTTTTTGGTCTTTCGTCAAATTTTTACTAAACTATGATTCTGAAGGACAATCAAATGATGCTTTTGACTTTTGGTGTATTTAAAGGGAGGGCAACTCTACCCTTACCTCTTGATAAAATTTTCTATATTTTGCTTGTTATATTTTACCAAAATGATAAGCAACGTTTGTTGGAATATTTTTTGTCTAATAGTAAGCAAAAACTTTTTATTTCTTTACAAGATAGTGTGAACATTGACAATTAAATTTGCACTAATAGTAAACGATACAGTTATGTCCACTTTCTTCCCGTTAATGAATGACCTTTAGTAATTTACAAAATCGGTCGGTATATTTTCTGTTGGTGATTGGATCTTTTTTAGAGTTTAAATTGTTATCAACAACTTTTTATGCTACTGCTACCACTAACAACTCACCGCATCGCCAAGTCGCCTGAGGCCAACACAGCTACGCACGCTCATCCTCCATCCCAATCTTCCCCAAACAGAGCAGCAGTAAGAAAGGTAAGGAAAAACAAAGATCAAAATAAAGATCAAAACAAATCAAAACAAAGGCAAAATAAAGATCAAGCATAATATCAAGTGATTAAACTGAATTGGCATGCTTTAGCATTGAAGTTTGTCTTAAAATGACTGAACGCGTGTGTGCTATATGGGTTTTAAGTGTCAAAAAAGAATCAATGAACACTCCAAGGAATCTAACCGTAGTAACCTGAGGGATTTCATCCTCACCATAAATTAAATGGATCATATCGCTGGGCTTCAACTTACGATATGGCATTTTAAACCTCATAACTGTACTTTTTACTGTTAAGCACCATACCGTAAAACAGGCACCATTTTTTAATATTTTCAAGAATATTCTGAGCTTTCCGGACTGTCAAGCTAAAATCGGGGTCTACAATGAAGAAGTTACTGTCATCAGCGAATAATACAGGTAACTTGGTAACCTTAAAAACTGATAAAGGCGGAGAACATGTTGAATTAATGGACATATACTGGTATCTTCCTGAAAGATAAGATTTGAACCGACGAAGAGGAACACCATACATTCTTAAACGAGTCAGTTTAGATGCCAATAGAGAATGGTCAACCATATCAAAAGCCTTCGAAAAATCTGAAAATAAGCCAAGTACAATCCAATGCACCAGAGACATAATCTCTTATGTATAACTTTGTCCAGAATCTTTGAAAAAACAGGAAGGATAGAAATGGGCCTATAGTTAGATATAACAGATACATCTCCTTTCTTAAGCAGTGGGATAGCTTTAGCTACTTTAAATATATCAGGAAATTCACCGGAGGAGAAAGATAGATTTGTGAGATGTGCAAGTAGAATAGAGATAAACTATGATATATTTTTAACAGCATAATTACTTAGGCCAAAATGATCAACTGAACGATAATTAGGAAGAAGGGAAATAACATTTTGAATTTCTATTTCACTACAAGGAGAGAGAAAAAAAGATGTTCCGGCAATGGGGATGTTACTTGTGACCTCGTCACCAGGGATGCCTACTGAAGGCAAGGAGCGAATGTTGAATTCGCTCGCTGCCGATTAATTGTTGGTGGGTGAGGTGTCTGCACTTTTAAATTGAGATGGAGATCATTGTGACTTACTGCGGGAAAATACTTCGTTAATGACTGACCAGACCTTGCTTAAGTTACCTTTGCATTCATCAATCCTATTTGCGAAATACATCTTTTTTGCAATTCTTATGGCAGACGCAAGGACATTTTTATAAGACTTGTACTTTGCTCAATCATCAGGGTGCTTACTTTTACATGCAATTCTAAATAACGACGCTTTCTAATGTGTACACCTAAGTAGACTTACTGTCATCCACGGGCACTTTGGGGTCAGACATTTTCGTCGTTTTTTTTTACTGGAAAATTCTTATTCACCAACACTTGCATAAGGCTAGTGAAAATTTCAATAAAAATATTAACATCTCAAATTGGTTTAGAAATATTTCTATCCCCATAATTTCTAAATAGGGACTCACCTTGCTCTTCCACCGTCTGCTTTACACTAGACATTGGTATAGAAAGGAAAATGGGAAATTGGTTAGGGAGATCAGAAAAATTAATTCTAGTGAAGAGTTATAAACTAGAAGAAAACGAAATGTTGTCTGTTAGGGTAGCTGAATTTCTAACAGTCAACACGTGAAGGGAAAAATATAGTTGGCAGAAGTCCTGATGAGGATAAAATATCAAAAATGGTCTGATTCTTTGTCTGCTCTAATCTTTAACAAATAACAGTTCAAGTCACCAAGAATACACACACATTTTTTGGGAAAATTTCCTATCTGAGATAGCTCATCAAATAATTCACAAAACAGGTGTGTAGAGAAAGGAGGGGGCTTTTAAAATAAACCTAGTATCTCACACTTTATCATCAGGTTATATATATCAATAATCAAAAAGTAAACCATTCTACTACTAGATACTGATGAAAAAAGACCTTCAATGTCAGGCCTTCTGTCAAACTTATGCATAGATTTAATAAGCAATGAAATTCTTCCTGAACACTTTGTAAGAATTCTTCAGATACGAGTAGCAGTGTAGCCAGGAAGGTCATATATTTCTAGATCATCACTTTCTGAAAGCCATGTTTCAGTTAGTCCTATTACATCAAATGGGCGACAGTCATTAGCGCACAGGAAAGACAACAGTGATTCCCACCTATCTCTTAGACCTCGAATATTTACACAAAATACATTAAAACCACTACTAGAACCAAGAAAAGGCAAAATGTTATCACAAATATAACCAGTAGTATAATAAATACAGCTGGATTTAGTTAGACATTCAAGAATAGGATCTGTATAGGATCATAGCAATTAGTTTGAGACTGACCCTGTTTCACAGTTCTCCTAGAACCTCTCCTCAACCTTATCTCTCTCAAAACTTTAAGCCCCAAACAAACTTTTGACTTTAAACATTTAGTTTCATGTTCATTAACCAAAAAAGAAAAATGACACATCTAATAACATTTGCTGGTATTTACTCAACCAAAATTTTTTGCCTCAACCTCAAATTCAACCTAAAAATTCAAATTTGTGCAAGAGCTAGAGCGGTAAACTTTTCAAATTCGGAAGCATATTTTTTAGTCGGATACTGAAAGAATCATTTGTATAGCAATTTGTTTTGGTCTAACCACATTTTTACTAGACTTAGATACAGCCATTTTCTTTCAAATGAGCCATCAAACAACTATCTATGATTTTCCATTGCCCAACTAGCTGAGGAGGAAAACAAAAAAGAAGATGCCGTCGATGCAGAATATCGTAGTTCCAGCCACTTTTCTTGTTTTTCAAGCCAACATATTTTCTTTGTTGTTCAAGTCTAGAGACTTGTAAGTTTCCTATTTCGGAGTTTCAGATAAGTTGGTTCTAATAGTTTGCTTTATGTTTCGATCCGACACTATTTTCAGGAGTTATGGGTTACTGTATTTCTTAGTATCGGACGTAATCGTCTCTTATACTAGGTTGCTAGCTACCGCTACAACCTAGAATCTATGAATATAAGTGAAAACAAGGGGCGCAATATCTTTGCTATGTAAAGCCCATTCTGTTTTGCGCCTCTCGTCCATTTTGAAAACGGGTTTAACTTTTTTTTGTGTTTAATATTTAATCTTAATGCAAGTAATTTATTAATATAATTTTTGAAACATGAAAAACTAAAGAACAGATAAAGTATCCTTTCAGAACCAATAGTAATAGTATTAATATTTGCTATTGGTTTTTGGAAATCATTCGAAAATTATTATATATATATTTTTTTCTTTTTTTTCGATGTTCTTATATATTTTTTCGTTCCTTATGGAAGATCGGCAATATTTTCAATGGCTAATAATACTTCGAAGTGTAATTTGTTACCCTTTTTTCCAGTTAATGAATCTCATTATGGTGATGTAATACACCCTTCGTCGCAGTATAGGAGTCCCTCGGTTGTGAACGGTATTCGAGATTATGAAGATCAACAAGCAGCTTACATACAAGATGGCCTAGGAGAGGAAAGAATGCATAGAGGCCTCAGTGAACGAATGTCGAATTTAAGCTTTAGCCAATCACAACAAGATCAGAACGGTGAGTCTTTGTCGCTAATTTTTCTTTCATTTTTTGCCCTTATCATAGTTCGTCAAGGGCCTCCAGGGGCACACAGGGTGTCAGTGAGTAGCCTCCAATCTTCCCACGAGCGGGTTGCTGCTTAGATGTCCTCCCACTCGTCTGGAGGGGTCTTGTGTCACGTTCGTACATGAAGGTGTTCTTCAGTCTTTCTCGGTGAAGGGTTCCTTCCAGTTTCCAGTGGAGGAGTTTTTTTGAATTGTATGCTCTGGCAGCGTAGGATATGTTTAATATATTAAATTATTAAAATACAATTTGCACATTAGTTCTTTTTTTTGACTAAATGGCTTTCTCTTAGTTTTGATCAGACAATTTTGAGAAAAAGGTGTGGAGGAGGAGGGCTAGTTGCACTTCAATTTTTTAACGAACTTTTAATTTTTAACGAACGTTTTTATTAGTAAAAAATATACGTAACTTAAGAATTAACTTACGTAACGAACCTCTATATTCGTATATTTTTATTATGTATTTGAGGGGGTTTGTCCCCTCGCTAATACCTTGCTCTTTACATTGAAGCTTGAATTTTGTCCCAATTCTTTAATTATTTATTATTATTAATTATTATTTATAATAATAAATTTAATATATTAACTATTATATTAATTATTATTTATAATTATTTTTAATAATTTTTCTTTCCTTTTTTGCCCTTATCATAGTTCCTCAAGGGCCTCCAGGGGTACAAAGGGTGTCAGTGAGCAGCCTCCAATCTTCCCACGAGCGGTTTGCTGCTTAGATGTCCCCCCACTCGTCTGGAGGGGTCTTGTGTCACGTTCGTACGTGAAGGAGTTCTTCGGTCTTTCTCGGTGAAGGGTGCCTTCCATTTGCCAGTGGAGGAGTTTTTTTTTTGAATTGTATACTCTGGCAGCGTAGGATATGTTTAATATATTAAATTATTAAAATACAATTTGCACATTAGTTCTTTTTTTTTGACTAAATGGCTTTCTCTTAGTTTTGATCAGACAATTTTGAGAAAAAGGTGTGGAGGAGGAGGGCTAGTTGCACTTCAATTTTTTAACGAACTTTTAATTTTTAACGAACGTTTTTATTAGTAAAAATATACGTAGCTTAAGAATTAACTTACGTAACGAACTTCTATGTTCGCATATTTTTATTATGTATATGAGGGGATTTGTCCCCTCGTTAATACCTTGCTCTTTACACTAAAGCTTGAATTTTGTCCCAATTCTTTAAGAATGACCCCTGGATCAGAAAGGCCATAGAATAAATAGTTCGAATTACTAAAAATACTTTAACGTAAAGAGCGAGGTATTTAGGAGGAGAAGAACCCCTCATATATGTAATAATCTCTGTTCGCCACTTCATTGAATTTCTCTTCCCCCACGGCACATACCTCCAAGGAAAGATCGTCCCAAATAACCCCTCCCCTCGATCCCCCCACTCCCTCAACCATAAAAATCCCCCTGAAAACGTCTGTACACTTCCCTATAACCATTACTGTATGTAAACACTGGTCAAAGTTTGTAACTTGCAGCCCCTCCCCCAGGGACTGTGGGGGAGAAAAGCATCCCCAAAGGCATGGCTATTTTGTTTTTCGACTATGCTGAACAAAGTGGCTATCTCAAAATTTTGATCCGTTGACTTTGGGAAAAAATGAGCGTGGGAGGGGGCCTAGGTGCCCTCCAATATTTTTAGTCACTTAAAAAGGTTACTAGAGCTTTTCATTTCCGTTAGAATGAGCCCTCTTGCGACACTCTAGGACCATTTGGTTGATATGAAAAAAAAACATAAAAAACAAAACAAAAAAAACACGCATCCGTGATCGGTCTTCTGGCAAAAAATACGAAGTTCCCCATTTTTGTAGATAAGAGCTTGAAACTTTTACAGTTGGGTTCTCTGATACGCTGAATGCGATGGTGTGATTCTCGTTAAGATAATATGAATTTTATAGGGTGTTTTCCCCTATTTTCCAAAATAGGTCAAATTTTCTCAGGCTCGTGGCTTTTGATGAGTAAGACTAAATTTGATGAAACTTGTATATTTAAAATCAGCATAAAAATCCAATTCTTTTAATGTATCTTTTAGTATCAAAATTCGGTATTTTAGAGTTTTTGTTTACAATTAAGCCGGGTCGCTCCGTACTACAGTTCGTTGCCACGAATTGTTTGATAGAAACATTTTTTCAGCTTGGTACTTACAGACTAAAAAAAGACGGAAGTATAACGGTCCTACCATATCTTCGGATAATAACGTTTACGATACCATCGCGTAATGTAAAGCAAAAGTTAAATATAGAGCAGTTCATATTTCTGACCAAAGAATAAAGTGAACATACCACTTGATGCCTTTTTTATTCTCTTTTCGAATATAACAATTGCTTATGGTGTGAATTCAATTTTAACCTGATCTTTCTAACGTTAAGCAGGTTTTCACAAGAGTTACGCAAGCAGAGATATAGCCTATAAGCTGTATCTGAAATAAGAAAAAAAGGTATAAGAAAAAATAAGAAAACAAATGGCTCAAATCAATACTTTTCATGTGTTACCCTCCCCTCCCCCCAAAAAAAGTATTGAACCAGTTTTACCTACGCTATATGTAGGACAGTATCCAGAATTTTTTGGGGATTATTTTTTTTGGGAGGGGGATGCAAAATTTTTAAAAATCACATGAAAATTTGTTTATATGCATTTATGAGTTGGGCAGAAATTTTGGAGGGGGTTTTGACCCTCCCCCCTATAGCCCACCTCCCTGGATGCTGTTAGAATTATAACGCAGTGGAGGTCGATTAATTTGTACTTTTTTCTCTTTTGTTGCTATTTTGTTCCCGTTTGGAAATTTCTTTTATTCTAATCCAGAGAGTACAATAGATACAGAGAGGGAGACCAAAAACTCTAATGTCTTCCGGCAGTTGGCTTAGAAAAACCTTGAGACGAAATTGGACACTTCCAGCATGACAAAAATAATACATTTAGTCTGTTTTGCACTCAGTAGAGATACCTTGGCTTTTCTATTCAGATTGAGAATTTATCATTAGTTTTATGTTGGTTGGACAAGGGACTGGATTTATTTAGAAGCCGATACGAGGCAAAACACAGGCTTGACCTTTTTGAGACTATTAATTCCTTTTGAGGTGGAGGAGAGAGTGGCTGGGTAGTGAATTGTACCCTCATTTTTTGAAATGTTCTTGATTCAGATCACCACTCTTTAAGATTAATCATTGGTTTAGTGGTGTAGGTTCCCGGCGCGCTAATTGTGAAGGGTGGGGGAGGGTGTAATTCCCCTGCTAGATTTTGAAACTGAACAAATTCCATTGAATTTTTTTTCGTATTTTCATTTAAACAAACAGCAACGAAATTGGTCCCCCGCCCTCCAATTTTGAAATAACATTTCGCTTCCGCCTCCCCTCCAATATTGTCTTGAATATATGTATATATTATCACCTTCAGGTTTGGATAAATCAGACAAAACGCATTATTTCAAGAATTTCCATTGCTGGCATTGTAAATTTTAGAGGAGGGTTGGTGTAGGAAAGTAAAATAGGACGTAATTTTGGGCACTTGTTTGACTGACGTTATTTAAAAAATTAGTCTGTACGAAAAGTGTTTTTTTCTATCCCACTTTCTAGGGCTATGATAAGAGAAAGGTTGAGATGGCTAGTTTAAGGCTGGCAAAGATTGTTATTTTCGGCCATCCATCTAGGGCCAAATGAAAAGCAGTTTTTCCCAGAATGTGGCCAGGAAAGGTCTCAAGAAAGGTCTCAATGTCTTCAAGACAAGGTCTCAAGAAAATTAAGATTGCCAAAGATTGTTATTTTCGGCCATCCATCTAGGGCCAAATGAAAAGTATCTTGTCCAAGAATGTGGCAAGGAAAGGTCTAAAGAAAAGATCTTAAGGAAATTAGAGTTCTTGGGATGGGGTAAAAAGGGAAGCTTTGAATAGATTCGGGTGGAGAGAGAGAGAGCGTGCGCGGTTGTGTTAACCTCTGGCTGCTTGGTGCCGCGGTAAGTTGTTAGTAGTAGTCTTGGTTAAAGAAAGACTTGGGATGTAAAATCTAAACGTTTGAAATGTGTTTGTATTTTGTCGTCAATGTTTTGATTGCAATTTTTACCCATTTACATCTATTTTTTCTTGTTATTTGGTTTTAGTTGGAACTATTGTCAAAATGACAATTTCAGAATTTCATACCATATCAAATTAGAGCTAACGAAATTTTTTGTTGTTGAAGGTGTTAGATGGCGTAACCCTGACCTGCCAGAAGTGATTGCATTTTTAAGTAACCCTGATAAAGATGTTCGAGCCAACGCTGCAGCGTATCTACAGCATCTTAGTTACAATAGTGACAATATAAAGCAAAAAACGAGACATCTGGGAGGTTTACCACCCCTCGTTGCGCTACTTGATGATGATAATACTGACGTTTATAGAAATGCCTGTGGAGCTCTGAGGTAAGATTTACTGGATATTCCTTAAAAAGGAACAATGAAGCTATTCATCCCTGTATACAAGTGAAAAGATGGGCGGGGGAAGGGTATGAAAAGCTCCTTTAATATATATAGCATCTTAGTTGTAACAATGACAAGATATAGCAAAAAATTATTCACTTGGGTGGTTTAACGCAACTTGTTATGTAACTTGATGATAATGCTGTAGTTATAAGAAATGCCTGTGCAGCTCTGAAGTAAGACTAAGTGGATATTCTTTAAAAAAGGAACAATCCCTGCCTACAGGGAAGAGGGCTTGGGTGGGGATGAAAAAATCCTTCCGTATCTGCAGCATCTTAGCTGTAATATTGGCAAGATAAAGCAATAGAACGATACAGTTGGGTGGTCTAACGCCTCTTGATGCGTTACTCGTTGATGATAATGCTGAAGTTTGTAGAACTCCATTGAAGCTTTAAGGTAATATTTAGTTGCTGTTCATTCAAATTAACCGTAAAAAAATTAATTCCTGGATACAGGGGATAAGGGGGGGGGGGAATATGAGAGTCTGCTTTCTCTAAGTGAGCTCTCAAAGTCTTACCTAAGTAGTCTTGGATTTCGAAATGGGAAACTAAGTAGTGAATATTGTTTGGACGACGCATTATTGAAGTTTTGCTCAATTTTCTCATTTAAATTTTTATTAAATCATTTCTTTGGGGATGGCACCCATCTTCCGAAAACTTAGGTTAATGACAAGGTTCATTTTCTAATATCAAGAAGGAAAATCTATTGTCTTTTTTCTTCAATTTTTTCAATGAAAATAAAAAAAGTATTTTCAACAAAAATATTCCCCTCCCCCCAAAAATAATTAAAGTTTTCCAAATCAGGGGGGTATATAGGTGAGGTAGGGCAGTTACACTACCCTCCTTCCCTGTTTTCCACACTATTTCCCACTACCCTGTTTACCCTAATTTGCACGGGTAAACAGCGGGAGTAACTGCCTCTCTTATTGGATCAATACTTGTTTCTTATCTTTTAGCAAGGCACGCCCGCCTAGAGTCTCATGTTAGGTACCATTTAACCAAACACTTGGAAAATATAAAGGTCCAATCAGAGAGGCATACTTACTCCCGCCGTTTACCCGTGCCATTTAACCAAACACTTGGAAAACTATAGGTTCAATGATTATCTTAGTTCTATGACTATCTACCTTAGTTCTTCTGCCCTAGGAAGGATGCATGGAAGGATAATAGATAGATTTATCTATTAACAAGTGTTTATAAGGGCGACCTGGCTCAATAGTAACCGAAACTTTAAATAACGGAATTTTGATGCCAATAGATACATCGAAAGAATTAGATTTATATGCTAAATTCAAATAGATAAGTTTCATCAAGTTTAGTATTACCCATCAAAAGTTACGAGCCTGAGAATATTTGGCTTATTTTCGGAAAAAGGGAAAAAACCCATCATAAAAGTCATGCAATCTTAATGAAAATCATATTATCAGATTCAGCTAGAGAACCCTACTGTAGAGGTTTCAAGCTCCTATCTGAAAAAATGTAGAATTTTTTATTTTTTCCAGAAGAAATGTCACGAATACGTGTTTATTTGTTTGTTTGTTTGTTTTTTGCTGTTTTTTTCCACGGGTGATCGTATCGACCCTGTGCCCCTAAAATATCGCGAGGGGGCTCATTCGAACGGAAATTAAAAGTTTTAGAGTACTTTTTAAGCGACCAAAAAAATTGGAGGGCAACTTGGCCCCCTCCCGCTCTCATTTTTCCCAAAAGTCATCCGATCAAAATTTTGAGATAGCCATTTTGTTCAACATAGTCGACAAATCTAATAACTGTGTCTTTTACGATGACTTAATCTCCCATAGTCCGCGGGGGAAGGGCTGCAATTTGTGAACTTTGCCCATTGTTTACACATAGTATGGGTTATCGGGAAGTATACAGATGTTTTTAGGGGGGATCTATGTGGAACGGAAAGTATGAAAAACGCTCTCGCAAAAAAAAACGAACAAAAATCATTGCTGCCAAATCTAACATGATATCTCGAGAAAAAAAAAAATAAATAAAATACTCACTTTTCTAAAAAAAGAAAAAAAAAACCACCTGAATCTAAATAAGATAATTAAAGTAGGTTCATCTAAAGCGTATTTGATTGAGGACGAATATTTTTCATATTTCAAAGTTTGGTTTCTTCAAATATTTTTATGTCCGTGCAGTAATTTTAATCAATTCCAATTAATTTCATCAGGCTTCGCTCTATGTGACACTTCTCTCTGTACTTATAAATTAATATCTTCAAATACATCCCTGTACAGTTACCCAACAAAGGGTACCGGACTTAGTAACTCAAAGTTCGACTTTAAGAAGAAAAAAAGAACAACTAGCGCCATCTAATACAACCCAGTAAACTAGATAAATTTTTAAATTGTATTTAGCTTATATAAATTTATGTTTTTCAAAAATTATCCATATTCTTTGTACCGATGTAGACATAACTATTCTATAGTCAATATAAAATCTTAATACCTCTCTTCTAATAAATAACCCTGAAAATTATACTATACTCCTTTCGGCTATATAAATTAGCAATTAAAAAGTATTGGAAGGTGAAAAGACATGGGGCTCAAGTTTGCCCTTCAAGAAGAAAAAGAAATCGACCAACACCCATACAATGCTCCCAGCAAAATCCTAAAGTTAAGCATAAAAATCAGTGGTGGTTCTAGGCCTGGGTGGGGAGGGGGGCGCAGATACCCTCCTAAATTCTTCCAACAACTGATATTAAATTCTTTTATATTTTTACACACCTATTATGTAGCCCACCTTGCCCACTCCTAGATTATGAGGCTTTAAGCCGCTACTGGTAAGAAATCAATAAATTATTAGTTTTGTTAAAATTTATATCTTGAAAAAATTGTTTCCTATAATCCGCATAATTGTCTAGCGTTGATTATGCTATAACAAATACTTAATAGTTGAGAAACAAAAATGCCTTTATGCAGGCTTAAAGACATTAGAGTTTTCCGAGATCAAAAAAAATAGCTCACGTTAAAAATAGCGTTAAACGTTAGAATCTAACGCTACTTAAATTTTAATTTTTAATGTATAGTTTCGTCCTCAGCTATTGTCACTTATGAACATCAGAGTAATGGTCTGGATTTTATAGCCTAATTGAGGAATATTCTATATTGGTATTCTGAAATGTAGCTCCAGTGAATGATATGATACTTCTGAGACTTTACTATTCCCTTGCAAATATCTAGGGAAGTAATAAATCGGAAACTAGTAACAGAGTTGAAATCTCAGGGGAACAATCTTGAGTAGTATTAGAGATTGCTGAATCATTTTTTCAAGCAGAGATACTAATGGAAGACATATTAACCGTTGACAAGCCAAACTGATCAGAATAATTTTTGTGCTTTAACTAAGGACTTCCATAAGAATATTCCTAAAAATAAATATTAATTGTTCTTAATAACAAAAATAATTTTGAAATGAATCACTTTGCCTCTTTAAAAGAAATTTCAGCTAACCATAATGGAAGATACATTAACGGTTGACAAGCCAAATTGATCAGAATAATTTTCCATAACTTAGAACTTCCGTAGGAAAATTCACTAGAATTAAGGATTTATGGTTCTTAATGACAAAAACAATTTGGGATTAATTATTTCTCATTTTTAGAAGGAATTTTAGCTAGCTCCATATTCTATTATACTTACTACTACTACTACTTCCAAATACTCAGTGCAGCACCAAGCCTCCTGAGGCCAACACAGCTACGCACGCTCCTCTTCCCAATCTATTCGAAGCCTCCCTCTTTACACCCTCCCTAGAAGTTCCCATTTCGCTTAAATCTTTTTTCTATGACATCTTCCCAGCCCAATCACGGACGACCCCAAAATGAGCAGAATTTATTCCGTATTAACAGATGAATTAGCATGATTTTTATACAATCCTAATAAGAGAAAATTAATGCCAGGTTTGCTTCTCACTCAATTGGACTATCTGTCTTTGCTTTTTCTACAATTAACCATTGCTTGGTGCCCACTACTATTCGATTTTAATTCAAAAATCAACGGGAATAGTTTAAATTAAAATTGAATAGTTGTGGGCATCAAGCAAATAGTCCAATTGAGTGAGAGGCAAATCTAGAATTAACCCCCCTTCGTAGGATTGTATAAAAAATATGTTAGTTCATTTGTTAATTGATGTGTCGATCTATTATCCGTCCATGCGTCATTCCTAGGGCAAAAGAACTAAGGTCGGGAACACCCTCCCAAGAAGTTTCAATTCCCTCAAATATTTCCTTACAACACCCTGCTATCCCATTCTGGGTACGACTTGTTTTTCGTTTGGCCCAAGACGGTTGGCCGGAAAGGACGATCTTTAGCAATCTATCGTACTGATATCCGTACAACCTGTCCTAGCAGTTTCAAACTTTCTCTCCTTATAGCCGAAAAAATTATAGCCTAAAAAGCCGAATTGAACCAAATTTTTTGGACATATTACACATAGGGACAGTAGTAACCTTATAATGTTACTCAGATGGCTGCAGATGGTAAAGACGGTAGATGTTGTGAATATGTAAAAAGCAGAATAGACAAGGTCCCGGAGTTTTTCCACAGTTGAAAAAAGTTCGGAAGAGTAAGAAATTGCCAACCCAAATTAGAGTATTGGAAGCCATTGTAATGACTGTGATCAATTTGCGTTTTGGAAAGTGGGCTCTTCTAGAGGCTGAGGAACATCTGTTGAATATGTTTTGGAAGAACTGTCTAAGGATAATTGTAGGTACACGGCTGATCATACAAAACTTTCTCATCAGCCTCAGTCTCACTAGCCCCAGCTTTCAATAGATTGTAACTCATGTACATCAGAGTAATGATTTAGATGTGTTGTATAGCCTGATTGTAGCATATTCTTTATCGACATCAAGAAATTTGGCTCCAGTGAATGATAAGAAACTTCAAAGAATTAACTATTCCCTTTCTTCATTTGCATCTCACTTACTCGGACTACCTGTCTTGGCCTTTAATTTCTATTAGCCATGGCTTGATGCCCATAAATACTTAATTTTTATTTAAAAGCAACGGACCTGGTCGAGGCCTTCGGTCTCGACCGAGTCCGTTGATCAGTTAAGTTAGAAACCAGTGACAGAGACATATATACCTAGAATAAATACCAAGCAGTTTGTCTTTTTAGCTATGGGTCTCGCCTTCTTCATTTTATTTTATCGCCCCTTTTCGCTGCTCGTTTCTGTCTTTTTTCATTTGCACCTGATACCATCTGCACTCAGGACGCCTGATTTCTTACTTTTGAAAGCGTTAGTGCTTTCCCTGGACTATGACTACCGGCTGGCTTAGCGTCTTAAGCTGGTTCTTTTAAATTAGCTCCACCTCATTTTTATGACATTTAGTTTTTTGGTATTTGTTTTTAGTTAATGTCCCTGCCTCTTTCAATTAGGCCTATCTACTTTACCTTATCATCTTTTTTCGCTTTTCTGGTCGTCCTTTTTACTTTACCCTTGGGACAGCTGGTTTCTTCTCTGAAGATATTTTTCTTGAACTGCTACTACTGGCAGATTTAGCCCGTCCTGTTGAGGAAGACTTGTTAAAGATTGTCCAAGGATGGTTCCAGGTACAACACTGACCGCACATCAAACAGTCAGACGTGGAAAAAATGGGGCTCGATCCCACTTTCTAGGGCAGTAATGAAAACAAGGTTAAGATGGCTATGCCACGTGTTGCAGATTGAAGAGGACTTCGAATGATCTCCGAATGAGATCAGGAAAGACCGTAAGAAAGGGTCTAAAGGAAGTAACTTTACGGGAGGAGATAAAGAGTCTAGGTTTAAGAGTCTAGGTCACATGATTTGTTAGTAGTAATAGCACCGTTTTTACGAGGCGGGAAAAGTTTTCTGAGGCGGAGTAAAACCTAATTTATTTACGGATATTTTGTCAGGTGGTATTGTTATCGCTTTTTTACCATTCCAACGAAGAAAAATTCCAACGAGGGAGCCGTCCTTATAAGAAAAAAGCTCCACTGATTAGGCAAGTTTTTGTAATAAGATGAGGTCACCATTTTAATTAAGAATTAATGTCCCCATCATTGTCCTCTGTTCATGATGGGTATCCAGAATGTTAATTGAATGCGAATCCTTTCCGTCTCCGTATTTCTCACCCACAGTGCCATCTACTTGGGGGGAATCACTTTTTTCGCCTGAAATAAGGATCGAACCATACGATACCAGGGTCTTACCCAAGATTTTGGCCTGGATTGAAGGAGATTAATTATAAAGCAGCTTATGTATGTCTAACTATCATAGGATGACCAATTGTTGCTGATTTTTTTTTACACGTTTTGTGGGTGGGGGGGGTCTCTCAATTAACTATACACATACATCATTATATTATGGCCGTATTATTCTAGTAAGGACATTAAAAAAGGAATAAGGTAACTGCGGGCCTTGTTTCAAAATCTTGAAAAAATTTTGAAAGTACCGAAAGAATGATGTAAAACGTTGCGATTAAGTTTCAATGAAACTTAAGCGCAGCCCCTTCCCCCAGAAAAAATAGAATAAAAAATGGGTCAGCCACATCAACCCCTTCCCCTCCAGGATAGAGTTTTTTATGACCTTTGGCGTTCACTTGTTTGTCATCATGACGAGTCATTTCCATTGTTTTTGCCTTTTTTTTTGTATTCAATGTATATATTTTGAATTTTGATAGTCTAAATCCAGGCCTGGATTTATTAACATGCCCAATAGGCCCAGGCCTAGGGGCACACAATGCCAGAGGCGCAATTAATGATCAGAAAGGGATTTTTTCTTAACAAAAACTGAACTGATGTGATTTATCGTCCAAATGCCAGGTCCACTCCACCACCACGCTGCCTATACGCGGAAAAGTGATTTTAAAACAACACAGGAATTTCGTGGCCACTTATAAACTACCAGGTGTCTCCCAAGAATGACAGCTGAGAGTTCAGTATCACCTTTCCCTTTCTTAACTTGTGGCTCGTCAGTTGCGTTCTTTTCAGTGCTTGCACTTCCCCCAAAGTTTCGGAGATTTCCCCGAAAATCTAGCAAAAACGGAGCGGCAAAAACGCTTGGGCCTAGAAGCGTCACAGCACTCGTACTGTCAGAGATATTCAGCACGCACTTTCACGTGTCTAACTTGATTAGTGTAGCTTATTGTTTAGAGCAAAGGAAAAAGTGTATCCACAAAAAGACAAACATTTCCATGTTCCTAGCTTGATTTGGTTAGCCCATTTTTTAGGGCAAAGGAGAAAATATACGCACAAAAATACAAAAGGTTGAATGTAATATTCACCCCCTAATTCTTTGTGTTTGGGAATTAGTCACTCAAATTAAATTTTAATCTCTCAGAAGTCACTCAATAAAAAGCCTCTTTCACTCCTTCCATAGCCCCAGAAGGTGAAGAGTAAGATGGGCAACATAGCGAACATGTCATTGCTCAGTTATTGCTATTTTTCAGTAAAAAACAAGAAGTCTTTCACGTTTCTAGCTTTAATAGTTTAGCTTATTTCTTAGGGCTAAGGAAAAAGTGTACACACAAAAAAGACAAGAGGGTAAATCAACGACCGTTTCTCTTAAAAACCCGTAAGTGTTTTCTCTCATTTCATAGCATGATAGAAAAAATGTAGGACGGGTGGCTTAGGGAGTAAATCCCTGTGAAAAACAAAGTAGTGGAATAAGAAAAAGAACACATGCCACCATATGCCACTTATGCCACATATGCCACTTGAACAAATTATGAACATATGCCACTTGAACAAACTTCAAGTCAAAATTAAACCTTTATCACTCAATAGACTTCAAAAAGCCAGAAAGTTCTGATGAAGTCTTAAGCTTTACCAGTGTTATTTTTATCCGCTAAAGAAAGTAATTCTGTAGTATAAGGGTCAGAGGTATGCTTGTGAAAAAGGCCACCAAGAGGCTTGATTTCTCTTGAGAGAGCACAGTTTTTGTGGCTTTTTTTGTGGTTTTTGTGGCAGTTTTTGTGGCTTTATTACATTCAAAATCAAAAGGAAGTATTTAAGCGGATAAGGATAAATGAATAACTTTGAGAGTCAATTTAGTCAAATATATTCGAGAAGATTTTCTAGAATCGTGTCTGGACTTAGACGATCCAAAATGTTATTTTATATTTAGATTTTAAATGTTTAAACGGCATCGTCAATCCAGGTTTTTTCGCCTGTTTTTGTCACTTCCTTGGTAACTCAAACCAAAGGGCAGCCTTGATTTACCCTTTCATCGTTACTTCGAAGTGGTCTTCTTTCTTTTAAGTTTCGTCTTTGTTTTAAGGCTTGTTTTTTATAATTGTCATATGGACTCTTATGTATTTTTTTTATTCTGCACTGAAGACAGTTGAGTGAGTTACCCTTGCATCGTAACTTGGAAAGGATCTTCTGTCTTTTAACTTTTGTGTTTTTTTAAGTTGTTATTTTTATTGTCATGTGGACTCTTATCCCTAATTTTTACATTTCGTTCTGCACTGAGGACGGTTTAACGGAGATATCGACCGAAATATTTGCAATGTTTTTCTATTTTTCACTGGATTTTATTATCCTCATTTTATCTTCTTTATGATTTTTTTTCCGGTTTGTCATGCTTAGCCAATGTGGTGTCAGAAATTAGTCCCCCCCCCCCTTTTCACCCTCTTTCCCCCGAAAAATGGTATTTGTGCACGGGTAATTTCAAGCGAATTTGTGTAAAGCTAAGCACATTCTTTTGCATATTTTGGTATTCATTTGTGTGCAAATACTGCACAAATTAGGATTCTGATTCGTCCCTTCCCCTTCCCCTCTGACCTCATTTAGGTTGGAAAAGGGGTACTAAATGATGTTTTTTTAGATTCTCATGTAATACTTGGTTTCCCCGGCCGGAATTAATAAGAAATGTCCTCTCAATCCAGGAAATATTGTTGAAATTTATGTTCAAGATCCCCGCCCCTTTCTCACTCTTTTTCTGAAAAAAGAGGATTTCTGCAAGGCCGATTTTGGACATGTTGTTTGGCGGATTTTTTAAACATTTTGGTTTTAAAACATTTCTGTTGCTCAAATGCTGAGATTTGGTCTTTTTTTCCGTAGTTTTACTGAACTAGTTGCCTAGTCGGAGGAATGTATGTTATTATAGTTATACTGCTGCCCAAGAAAAGAAGTAGGTCAGACCATAGAAATTAGAGGGGAAATCTAGGTATATTTTACATCAAAAAAAAAAAAAAAAAAAAAAAAAAAAAAAAAAAAAAAAAAAAAAAAATCGGTTTCAGTATAGAAGATGTTCCTTGTTGCACGCGGGATTGAACCGGGATATTTCCAATCGTAAGCCTTGGCATCATCCACTACGTTTTCACAAGGTATATGCTTTTCTATGGCACTTGCTATTTACCAAGTGACATATAGCGATCACAAATTCTGTCGGTCTGTCTGTCGGTGTCGTTTTTGCTAGTTTAGGCACTTCCAGATAAACTAAAACGATGAAATTTGGCAGGCGTATCAGGGATGAAACCAGATTAAATTAGAAATAGTCGTTTCCCCGATTCGACCATCTGGAGGGGGGAAGTGGGGGACGGTTAATTCGGAAAAATTAGAAAAAATGCGGTATTTTTAACTTACGAACGGGTGATCGGATCTTAATGAAATTTGATATTTAGAAGGATATCGCGTCTCAGAGCTCTTATCTCTTATTTTAAATTCTGACCGGATCCGGTGATATTGAAGGGAGTTGGAGGGGGAAGCCTAACATCTTTGAAAACGCTTAGAGCGTAGGGATCGGGATGAAATTTGGTGGGAAAAATAAGAAAAAGTTCTAGATACGTATTTGACATAACCAGGACGGATCTGCTCTCTTTGGGGGAATTGGGGGGGGGGGGTAAGGGTTAATTCTGAAAAATTAAAAAAATGAGGTATTTTCAACTTACGAAGGAGTGATCGGATTTTGATGAAATTTCAGATTTAGGATGGCCTCGTAAGTCAGATCTCTTATTTTAAATCCTGACCGGATCCAGTGTAATATGGGGGAGTTGGGGGGATCGGAAATCTTGGAAAAGGCTTAGAGTGGAGAGATCAAGATGAAACTTGGTGGGAAGAATAAGCACAAGTCCAAGATACGTGACTGACATAATTGGACCGGATCCGCTCTCTTCGGGGGAGTGGGGGGGAATTCCAAAGAATTAAAAAAATGAGGTATTTGTAACTTACGAGCGGGTGATCAGATCTTAATGAAATTTGATATTTAGAGGGATATTGTGCTTCAGAGCTCATATTTTGAATCCCGACCAGATCCGTTGACATTTGGGGGAGTTGGAGGAAAACCGGAAATCTTGGAAAACGTGAAAATTGAGGTATCTTTATCTTACGAAGGGTGATCAGATCTTAATGAAACTTGATATGTAGAAATTTCTTATGTCTCAGATGCTCCATTTTCAATTCAAATCGGATCCGCGGACATAGGGGGTTTGAGGGGGGAGACAGAAATCTTGGAAACCGGAAATCTTGGAAAACGCTTAGAGTGGAGATAATGGAAAAGTTAAAAAAATTGAAGTGTTTTCAACTTAAGAACGGGCGACCGGATCTAATGAAATTTGATATTTAGAAGGGACTTATGTCTCAGAGCTCTTATTTTAAATCCCGACCAGATCTGGTGACATGGGGAGAGTTGGTGGGGGAAACCGGAAATTTTGGAAACGCTTAGAGTGGAGAGATCGGGAAGAAACTTGGTGGGTAGTATAAACAAATGTCTTAGATATGCGATTGACGTAACCAGACTTGATCCACTCTCTTTGGGGGAGGGTCCAGTGCTTTGGCGAGTTTGGTGCTTCTGGACGTGCTAGGACGATGAAAATTGGTAGGCATGTCAGGGACCTGCACAAATTGACTTGATAAAGTCGTTTTCGACGATACGACCATCTGGGGGGCTGAAGGGAGAGGAAAAACTAGAAAAAACAAGGTGTTTTAACTTACGAGTGGGGGATCGGATCTTAATGAATTGTGATATTTAGAAAGACCTCGTGTCTCAGAGCTCTTATTTTAAATCCCGACCGGCATTAAGCTTCTGATTTTCCTTTTAAATCAATCTATTGATTCTTAGGATTTTGCTAGAGCTCATGCCATATGAGCTCTTAGCTCTTGTTTGATTTTTCTGATGAGCTTTTCACACACATCTGATAAATTACTCTTAATGGTAATTTTTTTTTTTGGGGGGGGGGGGTATTAGGGGACTTCAAAGCAATGGCTTATTTTCTAATTAAGGGTTTCATACTTTCGATTTCCTTTTTTACATAGTTACACTTTTCTTCTGAAAATATTCCTTTCGTTCTTCAAATTTGCGCTGTTTTTACGAATAAAAAATATCATTGCTCAATCTTTTATTTTAGAAAAATTTAATGAAAAATTAATTAAATTCCAAGAATTAATTTATCTTTTATCATTTTTGTTTTGTTCTAGCAAAGTCCCCTAATAGTTGCAAATTTATTTATGTTGTTCCATTTTACGTTTTAGATTTAAATCTATAAATCAAAAGATGAATCCCAAAAATTATTACCTCGAGGCTTAGAATAATCTTGGGACTATGATTTTTACTAGTATTTAAATTCGAGATTTTCCCCCTTTTTTCCCTGAAAAAAAAGTGTACTTCTGCAGTGCTGATTATGAATATGTTGTTAAACGAATTTTCCCGAATATTTTGGTGCCAAAAACATTTTGTAGCTCAAATACCGAGGTTTTTTTCGTAGTTTTATAGTAGTATTTAGGTTACTACTAACTTTTAGTAGGTGCAAGCCAAATTTTACAAGCCAAATTTGACCTATACTAACCTAATCTATTCTAAACTAACATAATAAAACCTAATCTAACTTTATCTTTTACCATCATAGCTTGCATAAGACTGTAAAAGTTGACTCGTAAAGCTAACCGAATCAAAGCAGAGAAAAAGGAATTTCAATATGTTTTTCTCTTTTAGGAATTTGTCTTATGGGCGTCAAAATGATGAAAATAAGCGATCAATTCAAAGGGCTGGAGGAGTGACAGCTTTAGTTCGTCTGTTGCGCAAATCTAAAGCTGAGGAAGTGCATGAACTCGCCACCAGTGTTCTATGGAATCTCTCATCTTGCGAAGTAAACTGTTTGTCCTCTTATTTTTTGATGTTACTTTTAATGGATTTTCATCAATTATAACACAAGAAAAACAATGGATCATGAAAAAAATCAAAATAATACAAAAAAAATGCCAGGTATAATCTAAACGTCAACGGAATTGTTATGAGAAGCATCTGAATTCGAAAAAAGCTTCTTATCTTTTTTCCCAAAAAGCCTCACTCTCTTTTTTCCCAAATTTATTTATGAGCACCTTTGGTCTGTTAAATGACTAGATGAAGTAGCAGGGTTACCACCTGTAGCGCGAAAGTGCTATTTTAGCCCTTTTTGGTACTATTACAGCCCGTTTTTTGACTGTAGCACCAAAAATCGCTGTGTAGCACGCAAATTTGGGCAATTATAGCACTTTAGAAACTGATCGTAGTGACAACCCTGTGACTTGGATATACACACTAGAATTTATGTTAAGGGGGCTCGAAGAACGTAAATTCGATAAAATACAGGTAATTATTAAATAAGTTATGAAAATTGCCCCCTCACCTCCCTATGTATTTGCGTGCCGCTAAGTGTCTTACTTACTTACTTAGACTTAGGTCCTCCCACGCCTGAGGGCGCATAAGGCAGCAACAGTGGTTCGCCACGACGACCTGTCCTGAGCCTTCGACCAAAGCTCCTCCATCGAAGACCTCGCCAGCTTCGCCTCCTTCTCTAACATCCTGCCAACTGTCATTTTGGGTCTCCCTGACTTGCGGAGGCCGGGGGGTATCCAACACCATATGTCATGAGGTAGCCTTCCATCACCCATTCGCACCATGTGCCCCCAATACATCCATCGTCGCTTTCTAATGGTATCAAGGATGGGGGTATGATTTGTTATGGTATAAATCTCATCATTTCTTATTCTCTCAGTCCAATGTATATTCAAAATATATCTTAAGCAGTTATTATCGAATGCCCATAGTCGTTTTCCTAGTTGCGCAGTGATACTCCAAGTTTCACAATCATATGTAAGGACGGAGAGGACATTGCTATTATAAATTCTGAGTTTTAGCTTCTGGGAATATTTACTATTTCTCCAAACATTTCTGAGACAATTGAAGGCAGAGCCAGCCAATGCTATTCGGCACAAAATTTCTCTTTCAGGATTGGCATCTTGCGTAAGAATGCTGCCTAGATATTTGAACTCTCTCACTACTTCAATTTCCTCATTGTTGACCAAAAGTCCCTCAGCTAAGTCAGGAATGACTGCAAATGACATTGATTTAGTCTTGTTAGCGTTTATGGAGAGTCCAACAGCATTTGCCACACGCTCAAGTTCATTTATATTGTGTTGTATATCTTCTGATTCGTGAGCGAAGAGTGCAATATCGTCCGCAAAAATACCATCATGGAGGGTTCTTAGTGGGTTTAATTGTAGACCCTCACTGAAGCTACATCCACGAAGCACAAAATCTATGACTATGGCAAATAACAGTGGCGATAGAATGCAGCCCTGCCTTACACCCGACTGAACGGTAAACCAGTCCTTTAGGCCACCCTCGGTTTGTACTGCACACTTAATATCGAGGTAAAGCGCTTTAATTATATTTACAATTTTAATCGGGATCCCGTAATGTATTAAGATTTTCCACATCTTCTCGCGGTGTATCGAGTCGAAGGCCTTGAGAAAGTCAATAAGAAAGTCAGAGTATTTGAACCTGCCATTCGTTAGATTCTTCGAGCAAGATTCTCAGGCTAAATATTAGGTCACAACACGATCTGTTTTGGCGGAATCCATGTTGTTCATCTCTCAGAACTTTCTCCACTTTACTTTGAATTCTATTGAGAATAATTTGGCACAAAACCTTGCTGCCTACTGTTTGTAAAGCGATGCCTCTCCAATTGTCACATTTAGTCTTTTGTCCTTTTTTGAAGAGTTTTATAATTACTGCCTTTGACCATTCACTCGGGACTTTTTCATCTTCCCAAATACGTGACAAAAGTTCAAACATGGGCACTGCTAGGGCGTTTCTACCACATTTCAACAGTTCTGGGGGTATGCCATCGTTACCGGCTGCCTTTCCGTTTTTCAAAGTCATTAGAGCATCTTTTACTTCACTCAGCAAGAGAGGTCCGGAATATATTCCAAGATCAAACAGTGTTTCTTCAGGGATATTTAAAAAGGTCGTGGGAGGCACCTGATTTAATACCTCGGTGAAATGTTCCATCCAACGTCGGTTTATGTCATCCGTCTGGGTTAATAAGATGCCTTCTTTGTTTTCAACTTGAGTTGAAGAAGCCTTCGAAATACCCGCAAGCTCCTTCGTTATAGCGTACACAGTACGACTATCTCCTCGCCTGGCGGCTACTTCAGCCTGATCAGCCATAGTTTCGAGGAACACCCTCTTATCATTCCTTGTCCGTGTTTTGACTTGTTTATTGAGACGCTTATACTGCGCTTTTAAATCATCAAGATATTCTCTAGTGCATGTCCTATTATGCTCATGTCTATCTACGAGAATTTTGGATTCTGCCCTTTGATCAATGATATCCCAGGTACTTTCAGATATCCACTGCTCTTTCTTCTTCCTGCTATATCCCACAACTTCTTGTGCCACTTCTTTCAGGGACTCGACGATCTTTTCCCATTGATTATCAATTGACAACTCGTCCCTTAGCATGGAAAATTTATTTGACAAAGTAGATGTATACTTTTGTAATACATAAGGGTCCTGCAGCTTTCTTACATTAAACCTTTTTACTGACCGCTGGGGCTTTATGACAGTTTTCAGTTTCAGCTTAAACTTAGCAACAACAAGTTGATGGTCGGAATAGCAGTCGGCACCTCGAAAGGTCCTAACATCCTCTAAACAACGTCGCCTGTGCTTGGCAATTAAAATATGGTCTATTTCATTTCTTGTTACACCATCAGGCGAGTTCCAAGTATATTTATGTATTTGTTTATGAGGGAACCATGATGCGCCGACGATAAGTTCATGAGTCGCACAAAAGTCAATTAAACGTACGCCATTATCATTGATTTCCCCCAGTCCATGCCTACCAAGGATAGCTGGGGCATAGGAGGCATCACTTCCAACTTTAGCGTTAAAGTCCCCACACAAAGTCACAATATCATGCCGATGCGCTTTAGCAACAACATTTGACAACACGCGATAAAAATCATCCTTTGTCTGATCAACGGTATCATTGGTTGGGGCATACACAACAATAACTGTCAATTTGGCCTGAGAAGTGACAAAGCGAGCCCGAAGGATTCGCTCGTTAATAGGTTCCCAGTCCACTAGGCATTTTTTGGCCCGACTACTTAATGCCATTCCAACACCTGCCTCTTTTCTAGTTTCAAGTCCAGAATACAAAATATGGTATGTTTCACTATTCAAAGTACCAAAAACGGTAAGTCTGGTCTCAGAGAGTCCAGCAATGTCAATACGGAACTTATCAAGGGTCCTCATAACACTGTTGAGTTTTCCTGGCTGTGTTTCTTGATCAACTGTTCTAACATTCCAGTATCCAATACGAAAACACTCGGTCGTTTTCAAGAATCCTGTCCGGGGGCGTGTGTTAGTCATCATCAAAGAAGAAGTCAATCCGAGGCTATCTATTGCTGTTTCTTGAGTAATCAGTTTTACGATGGTGGGTTACTAGCCCTCCGACCAACCCCCCTCCTTCTTCCAGGCTTGGGACTGGCTGTTAAACTGGCTGTTTAACAGGCGGAGTTAAAGTGTCTATCTGTTATTGATTTCTAAATTTATATTATTTGCAGGAGCTAAAACGGCCAATAATTGACGAAAGTTTGTCCACAGTTGTCTCGTTGGTGCTTTTCCCTCATTCTGGCTACGATCAAAATAACCCAGTCACTCCTCATTGGTCCACAGTTCTTCGAAATACAACTGGTATCTTAAGGTAACTCATTTTATGTGTCATAGCATTTTCTCTAAATAATGTGTACATCCTATCGCCTTTAATCCATCAAAATGGATCTAACATGAATATTTTGGTCTATCATCTTATAATTGCTAAAATGTCAGTTCATCTGCCAATATTAAATATTTTACTTTCAAGAAATAAAAACGATGCAACTAAAAAAAAAAAACTGCCAAAATTTATTGCGTTGATTCACCTGTTGTCATGTAGGCCTAACTGATTTTTTTTTTTTTTTTGAATGGCGTGTATTGTTTTTTGTTCTTATGTGTGAAAAAATAGGTTTCTTTTTCCTTAAAGTTTTTTTCTTTTCTAACAGTTCGTGGTAACGAACTGTAGTAAGGAGCGACCCGGCTCAATAGTAAACGAAACTCTAAAAATAGGAACTTTGATGCTAAAAGATATATCAAAAGAATCGGATTTTTATGCTGATTTTAAATATATAAGTTTCATCAAATTTAATCTCTGTCATCAAAAGTTACGAGCCTGAGAAAATTTACCTTATTTTGGAAAATAGAGAAAAACACCCCCTAAAAGTCATAGAATCTTAACGAAAATCACACCATCGCATTCAGCATATAAGAGAACCTCCGCAATCCCTCGCTCTTTACGCTAAAGTTTGACTCTTTGCCACAATTCTAATTTTTAAAACAATTAAAAACTTTAGCGTAAAGAGCGAGGGATTGCGGAGGGGAAAACCCATTTCATATACAGAGTAATTTCTGTTCGTTTTAAGTTTTAATGTCGCTCCTTACTTTCAGTTAAAAAAAACTAGGTTTTTTTTATTTAGTTGTTGAAAGAGGGTCCTGGACGTGGAGCCGAAATATTAGGATTTTTTTGTATTATTTCAAGTTTTGTTTTTGTGTTTAAATTTAAGTTAAATTAATCCCGTTTTTTTTAAACAAACAATAACAACAATCATTGTTTTAAACTAACTAATTAAAATAATCTAATAAAATTTAATTTAAATAATTTGATTAAATTAAATTTAAATTTAAATAATTTAATACACTATATTTAAATTAAACCCGTTTTTTCTCCCTTAAATTTTCTTAATTTTGCTGCGGTGATCTGCTGGGTGTTAGTAAAAGCGGGAATGTTTTGTCACTGAGTGGGGTAGGAAGACGTCATGATGAGCGTTGTTGAAGGAAGTTATAGCGATGTTATAATTGTAATTTAATCGGAGGGGTAAAGAGCGAAGGTTCGAATAGAGGGGAGTGGAAGAGAAGTGTTCGCTGCTGTGTCGGCTTCAAGCGGTTCGGTGCTACAGTGATTTGTTAGTAGTAGTTGTAGTTATGTTTAATGATATTTGTTAATAATAATATATATATATATATATATATATATATATATATATATATATATATATATATATATATATATATATATATATATATATATATATATTATAATAATATATATATGTGTATAATACACATATATATAATAATAATATATATATTATTATTAACAAATACATATTATTAAACATAACTACAACTACTACTAGTTACTACATTTTTAAAAGCCATCAGAAATACAAATGGACATTGTTACTGATAGTTGTTTCCATCCTTACACTCGATTATATATTGAAACTTAACTTTTATAAGGTAAGTAGACCTAGTAAAGCTTAGAAGTTAATTTCTAGGCAGGGGTGGCTACCCCCTTCCCCTATTTTAAAAAAATACCTTTTCAGAGGCATTTATACTGAAAATGTCTACTTTTAAGCGTTTTCATAAAATAAATCCAAAAAAGCCAAATTTGCCCCACTTCCCCTGGATTTTAAAACATGTTAATTATGGTGCTTCTATCCTTACAATAAATCATATATTCAAAACTGCAGTTTTATAAAAAATAAATAATAATATTAATCTAAATCATCATTAACTTCCCATAAGGTAACTTTTCAGCGTACTCTTGAACTGATTAAGAAACAATTTTGCCAGCCTTATATTTTCTGGTTGAGAATCTCACACCTAAGGTCATACAGAACGTAGAAACAAAGATGCTTCTTGATTACACCGAGTCTCAAATACTTCTCCCAGAAAATTCTTAGTTTTATAACAGCTTCTAAGAGCTTTTAAGGAGACTTATTTACCTGATAGCTATTATCTCCCAGAGCGATTTCAGGTGACTCGATGAACTTTAGTATTTTGAATAATTATTCTTAAGTTTGCTGTAGCTCTTTCATAACAAGCGAGTGCTACCGACCCAGCTACAACCAGCTGCTGGTAGTGGAAAAAGAGGGATGGGGTTAGACAATAAAAGGGACTTTTTTAATAAGGAAGGAATGAATGTAGTGATGTCAATTGGGGGAAGGGGGCTGTTCCCTTAGATTTGTTTACCCCCACCCCTAGATTTTGAAAAATACTTTTTGAATGTATTTTCATCGAAAAACTGCTGTTTTTGGTATTAACATTGAAAATATTGAATAAACTGCAAATCCCCCCTTCCTCCCCGAAATATTAAAAAATACAATATGGCCCTTCCCTCCCTGCCCAATTTTTTTCTGAATAAATGTAACTGATGGAATGGGAACTAATCTGTAAATTTAAGCTTCAAATACAACTATAGCCTGGGTTCATAGCTGATTTTATATCTATAGCCTACTCAAATTGTTTGGAATATGATTCTTGAATCAGCTCAGAGAGGGCACTCCCAGCTCTTTCGTAAAAATTGTTAGCTTCTTAAAAGCTGTGCCTTTTTTACTGAGTAAATGTCTCTTGTCTTTGCCCTACTTTACAGGCTAGTTAGCTTTTGGAGGTTTTTTTTTTCAAACATATTTATTCTCGTCGATCGATTCTTAACTAGAATAGTCATATATAGCCTAAAAATGTAAAAATAATTAGCCTATGATTGGGTTATTGTATTTGGCGTCCTTCAGTATGTTTTTGAAGAAAAAAAAGGTTAAAAATGGCTGAAAGAAGCTTGATAGCTTTGGATTTGAGCTACTTAGATTCATTGTTATCTTACTGATTTACCATGTACATTACATAATTATTGTATTACATGCCCATATACCATCCACGCCCCATTCCCCTAGATTTTGAAAATTGCCTTCTTTTTTATGTATTTTCATTGAAAAGTGGCTTTTTTGGGGTATTTTCATTGAAAGAAAAGAAAAAAACAACAAAATTGCTTTCCCCCTCCTTGATTCTGAAAATTTTTTTTTTTGAATTTTTCCCTAATCCTCGTAAATTCACTGCTGTGATAGATAATTGTTGATGACTTCAGTCTTGGTTTATTGCTATAAAATAAAATCATGCAAAATATGCCTAGCCCTCCTCAAAACCCCTCCCAGTGAGCTAGGCTAGCCTTCCTCAAATCTCCTCTTATTTTGCCGGCGGTTAAGGCCTAGCCCTCTTCAAATCCCCTCCCAGTTTGCCAATGAGCTAGGCTTAGCCCTACTCAAATTCAATCCCAGTTTGCCAATGAGCCGAAAATGAGAACAGGATAGTTTACAGAACTCAATCAAATACCCTTACAATGATTTTCTTCAGATTCCTTTCCCTTTTTCCTAACACCACTATAGAACCATCACACCATAGGCCTACGCTAGATAGTGGTGTAATTTGACCTAGATTTCCTTACTAACTAAGCCTATATACAACAGATGATGCTGCCAATAGTACAATTTTATTTTATACTATTGAGGCACTTTGCCCATAATAATTCTACTAGCTCCTGACTTATTTTTGGAACTTACACCTACAATTACACCATATATTGTTATTGAACGCAAAGGGCAATAATATATTAAGGGTGATAATTCTGCTATTTACTTTAGAAAAAGACTAGAAAGAGTAGTTTTTCTAATTTTCTTTGTATTATCTTAGAAAGAGTAATTTTTCTTAGAATATGAGTGGTACGAAATGGCCAGGGTTTTCTTCGCAGGTAAGTTTGCAGAAATATGCTTTGAGGGGGGGGGGCAACTTTAAATAGCATGCTTTTTAAATAGCTATGATTTACTGCCTATCATAGTTTTTTCTTCTAGAAATATAAGCTCAGCTGGAGAATATGCCCGAAAAGTGCTTAGAGAGGCGAACGGACTTGTTGAATGTTTATTATATTTAGTGCGAGTTTCAGTGCAGGTGAATGACATTGAGAATAAATCTGTCGAAAACTCAGTTTGTGTGCTAAGGAACTTGTCGTATAGATGCCAAGAAATTGAAGATCCTAACTATGATAGATACCCTGTACCTTCCCAGACAAGAGCCACTGCACAGCCGACAAGTAAGTAGTTTGGTTTTGTAGTAGTAACTAGCATATACAAAAGCCAGTGCAGTAGTATAATAAGTTCTAAGAGCCACTGCACAGCCAACAAGTGAGCAGTAATTAGTATATGTAAGGGACAAAGCAATAGTGTAATAAAATAAGAGCCCTTGCACAACCAAAAATTAACTAATTCTAGCTTGTAGCAGTAAGTAGTAAAAGTAAGAGCCACTCGACTAAAATAATAAATAGTGAGAACCGCTGCACAACCAACAAGTAAGTAATACGATCTTGCAGTAGTAACTAGTATACACAAGAGTCAGTAAGAGCCACTGTAGTAGAATAATAAGTAGGAAGAGGCACTGCACAACCAACAAGTAAGTAAGTAGTACGATCTTGCAGTAGTAACTAGTATACACAAGAGTCACTAAGAGCCACTGCAATGAATGTTAAGGAGTAAGAGCCTCTATATAACTTACAAGTAACTATTTTGGTCTTGTAGCAGTAATTAACAAGTGTAAGAGCCAAAGAAGTAGTATAATAAAATGAGAGCCACTGCACACCCAACGAATAAATAGTTTGGTATTGCAGCAGTAAGAAGCAAAAGTAAGAGCCAATGCAGGAGTATAAGTAGTAAGAGCCACTGGACGTAAGTACGATCTTGGAATAGTAACTAGTATACACAAGAGTCAGTAAGAGCCACTGCAGTAGAATAATAGTAGTAAGAGCCACTACACAACCAACAAGTTACTAGTTCTGTCCTGTAGCAGTAATTAATATATGTAAGAGCCAAAGCAGTAGTAAAATAAAATGAGAGCCACTGCACAGCCAACGAATAAATAGCTTGGTATTATAGCAGTAAGAAGTATAAGTAGTGCAATGCAAGAGTATAAGTAGTAAGAGCCACTGCACAACCAACAAGTAAGCAAATAGTACGATTTTGCCGTAGTAACTAGTATACACAAGTCAGTAAGAGCCACTGCAGTAGAATAATAAGTAGTAAGAGGCACTGCACAACCAGCAAGTAAGTAAGTAGTACGATCTTGCAGTAGTAACTAGTATACACAAGAGTCACTAAGAGCCACTGCAATAGAATGTTAAGGGGTAAGAGTCTCTGCATAACTTACAAGTAACTACTTCGGTCTTGTAGCAGTATTTAGCAAGTGTAAGAGCCAAAGAAGTAGTATAATAAAATAAGAGCCACTGCAGTAATACAATATGAAAAGTAATAAGTAAGTGGCTCTGTCTTTTTATGGCTGTTATATGCTGTATATGTAAAAGCCAGGAAGAGCCACTGCAGTAGTATAATACGTAGCAAGAACTACTGCACTACCCAGAAGTAACTAGTTCGTTTATGTAGCAGTGAGTAGCATATGTAAGAGCCACTGCATAATTAACAAGCAAATAGTTCGATGTTTAACCTTGCTGAAATCAGAGTCCAACCAAGGGTTTCAATCTGTATAATTTGTGGGCGCACGTGGGCATGTATACAACCTTGTGTATTAAGTCTTATGAATTTTTCCAAGGGGAAACTCTGTGCCGTCGTTCTGCCGGCACAGTTCAGCCGTTCAGCCGGCACCAAAAAAGCCATATTTTACCCCAATTTCTCAAAACACTGAATCTGATTTCGCCGTCGTAATTCTGATCTCAACTCCAAATAGGCCACTTCGGAAACTTTCACTTTGAACAGTCTTAGTCTCAGTCTTGTCCAACAATCAGGAGGCGTTATGGCATTAACACAACAATTGTCACAGCTGTCAGCTGAGAGACCAGAACACCATCTGCCTTGTGTACAGGATACAACCTTGTGTATTAAGTCTTACCGAAGGATACAACCTTGTGTATTAAGTCTTAGGAATTTTTCCTAGGGGAAACTCTGTGCCGTCGTTCTGCCGGCATAGTTCAGCCGTTCCGAACTTCACAATTAAACTTTCGTATTCCAACTCGTTTTTTTTGTTTGTTTTTTTTGCTTTGTATCAAACTTTAGAAGGCAACCTTGGACTGCGGAAATGCAAAGCCATATTTTACCGCAATTTCTCAAAACACTGAATCTTATCTCGCCGTCGAAATTCTGATCTCAACTCCAAATAGGCCACTTTTTCTCCTGCAATTTAATTAACTCAGTATTGTTCAAGGAATAATACCAATTAATTGATTGAATTAATTTATTGACTACTCTCTCTAATTCTTTTTTGTTTAATTTATTGACTTCGTCAGAGATCGAACGGAAATGAGCTTAGGACCAAAAATAACTGCAAATACAGTCCATAATGTTTTTTTGTTGGTTTATTTGGTGCTAAAATTTGAAATTTAAGAATTTTTTGTTTAAAGAAATAATTAAACAAAAAAGAATAAGAGAGTGATAAACTCCATTGTGTGAGATACACTTTGTTAATTTAGAGAGTATTCCTTTCGATATTGGAATTTGAAAGGGCTAATGCCCTTTTTAATAGTCGAAAGTGATTGGAGGACAGCTATCCCTCTCCCACGCCCATCATTTCCCCAAACCTATTCAATCAAAGTTTCGAGATAGCCATTTTGTTCAACGTAGTTGAAATGTAATCGAGATTTTGTAAGGTATGAATAACTTAGAGCTTCGTTCGGATATTGATATTTGAAAATATACAAACTAAATAGAGTACTTGTTCCACTTCAGTGCTGTGTCTTCCCCCTATTTTATCCTTTTTTTTTCTTCTTCATAAGCAGTATGTAGATCTGGTTGTAATAACTTTAATAATCCTAAGCAGGCTCTTCCTATCACTTATACCAATAAGGAAGCGGAACTGGATCTGTTTTTGGGAGCGTGTCCCCATAAATTTGCTTACCCAAGAGAATCTTCTGAGAAGGAGAAATTAAATAAATGGCAAAAAGTGTAATTTCTTGCTTGTTGTGTTCGTAGGATTTATTGCTCCATAGAAATTTCTAATTAATAAAGCGGGAATGTAGCTGGGAATTCTCTATGAAATTCTAATATTGTTAATTTTATGTATCTCTGATATTACATTTTAGAATAGATAGAATACATATTTAGACTGTACAATAATATATTATTGCTAGGAAAAGATCTATTGAATTTTTATTGATGTTTAAATAACTTTTGCGGTTACATCTAGATAACCTATATGCCTGAAATGGCTATTTATAGGTTCTTTCTTAAGCTTTCTTTAACATTTGCTTGTTTTTTTCCTTTAAAAAAAAACAAATGAAATAAGAAGATGTAGTAAAATGATTTAATTAAGTAAAACAGGTATTCAAATGTTGTATATTTGCTTCAATCTATGTAGGTTTTACCCGTTTATACAATGTTTTTTATTTTCATTGTTTTTAAACAAGTCGATGTAGTCTAAGAAATCTTTTTTTTCTAATATTTTTTTGTTTTACTTTTTTTTAATTGTTCTTGGGTAGGCTATCGTTTTTTGCGTATAGATGTTTCTTTGTTGTTGTTTTTTTTTTGTTCTTTATTTTTACCCATATAGCCCTACACTAAACTGTCTTGCTTTTCTTCTATTCCACCTTAAAGGACCTGGGTAAAATACTTTATTTTGATTTTATATATAATTAGTATACATTATAGATTTTTTTCTTTTTTATATATAGAAAATGAAGCTTTGTATTCATGAAAGCTCCCAAATGTTTAAGCCATTTTCTATTTGTGTGTTTTCTCATGAATTTGATACTGGATTTTCGACGAAATAATTTTTCAAGTTTAGCGTAAATTGCCGAATTGTAAATGCACTCTCTTTCCTACTTATCTATTAAAACGTATGAAATGTACATTACCAGGGTAGATTACCTTTTTTCAGAGATAGAGAGAAACTTGACAAAAGTAGAAAGTACAAAACAAAATTTGTAAAAAAAAGCCACATGGTTTGTGTGACCTCTCAAAACTAGGAAACAAGATAAGCGGTAAGAGATTCCTTGAATGACTACTACTACTACTAACAACTCACCGCAGCAACAAGCCGCCTGAGGTCAACACCGCTACGGACGAAACGCTTTCTCCTTACTAATCTATTCAAAGTCTCCCTCCTTATATCCTCGTAGGAAAATCCCATTTCCCTTAAATCTTTGTTTACGACATCCTTCCAGACGACTTTGGACGAGCTGCTTTCCGTTTAACCCTAGACGGTTGGCTGAAATAACAATCTTCGCCATTCTATTATCCTTCATCCGTGGAATGATTCCCTTAATGATGTTGAAGAAAAAAAAGAAGAAAAATTCACACCTGAAATACTGTTTCATAAAAAAGTAGTTCTTTCAGCAACCCACGAAAAGTCGGCCTATGAGCCTCTTGCAAGATGGTACACGTTGTCCACACTTACCACGGTCATTTTGAAAAAGTAACCCCCAGTATCGTTATTATGGACCAGTACGCTTGTGCGCACAGATCAAAATAGCGACACTTGAGGCTACGCAAATAAGACCGTCGGAGCACGTTTGCAACCTTGCTCTTCCTCTAGTGTTATTTGTGAGCCCAGGCAAAGAACATGCTCCATGTCCACTTTTGTGCGGTTGACGCCGAGGAATTTGCATTTTTTTTTTTTTGAAAATGTGCACATAAATTTTATCGAAACTTTAGATAAAATAACTCTTGTGTTGATCTCGAAAGTACTGCATATTATCAAATCCAGATGATTTCCATAAATAATACATGTTAGATATTAACTGCCAGCTACTTTTGAACGGTATATCGAACATCATTTTCGAATTTTAAATTGAAACTCACTTCGTTGTTTCTTTTTTTTATGGGTGGGGGAATTTCGGAATTGCAAATCTAGGCTACAGGAATTTACATCGAACTAGACAAAATGTAAAAATTGTTGAAGACGGCAAAATCATTTTTTTTTCGGATTTCGAAATAAAAAGACAAACCCCAAGTCCATACCCCTGTAATTGTTAGGATCTTTCTTCAGATAAAGTTACCTAAGGGATTCTTTGGAATGTGGGAGAAATTACGTGTCTCGTACTTTGTGTGTTTTCTTGAACTCCAAAATTTTCATTCGGTGTCCTTGGACAATTCTTAGGAGACATAAATTCTGGAAGAAATGTATAAATGAAAGAGATTTATGATTCATGGATTGTATATCAGAGACATAGCTGCTTATACACTAAATTCTTGACGGCTCCCTAGGAATATTTATCATCCGAGTGTGAATGTGGGGGGGGGCTGTCAATTTATTGTTCCTACTGCTAAATATAAAATCAATTAATAATGAAAAATTAAAATATGTGCTAGATCGTATTTTTGCTGATTGTTATTTTAAAATCTCTTTTATATTTTAAGTTTTTTCAGAAATTTATCCTCCATTTTCACCTCAGCTTAACATATCTACTGAGTTGGTATATTTTCCATTAAAATGCCTTAGCAAATTTATAAGAAAAACAAATGAATAAAAAATGGCTAGCAATATTTTTAATAAGTTGTGAATATAAAGCTTGGTCTGCTTTCACCCACCTTTCCTCTAAAAAAGTTCGGGGCTCCAAATCTTTGGTGAATAATAAGAAAATCTCTTACTATTCTCTCTGGTGAATAGCAAATCTAAATTACTAAATAAAATCTAAATTACTAATATCTAAAATGTATATATATATATATATATATATATATATATATATATATATATATATATATATATATATATATATATATATATATATATATATATATATATATATATATATATATATATATATATTATATGTGAATGAATGAATGAATGTATTTTATAGCCCATCAATAACACAAAGGCATGGAAATGTGGTATCATAAAGAAGAGAAAAGAAAAACAAAGGCCCATTCAAAAATATGAACAAATATATACAAAATAAAACACGAATAAACTAAACTTTTCAAAAAAGTAAACCACTCTAATGGTGGCAAACCTCTCTTGACGACAGGTTTACATATAAATTATCCAGCTGTACGATCGGGTCGAGAACTTCGTAATATTGTTCCAGTACGGTGTTCTGGGGACATATCGGAACACTCAGAAGAGACTTCGCATAACGAAAAAATAGCTTTCTAATCTGCTTCTCATCACTTTCATTGGTAACTGTGAACGGAGCTAAGTACAAAACATGGGGAAGAACAACAGCATTATACATTTTCGCGAGGAGCTTTTTTGTCATATTTGTTTGTGACAGTACTAAAGAAGCATAAGCAGACCGGATTTTCTTTTCAGTTTTAGCCACCACTAACTTTCCTGTTGAAGGTATAGAATCTCCAATTGGTAGACCTAGGTAAATAAGCTCTTGAGACGGGGCAACGGGAGCTCCACCAAGATTCACTGAAGCTGAAGCCAGCTCAGACGGGTAATTAAACAGAAGAACTTGGGATTTCCCAGCGTTAAGATTCAAACCAATCTTTCTAAATTCACTCGAAATTACATTAAAACTCATCTCTAGACTAGACATTGACCAACCCAAGTTTAGCAAGTCATCTGCATAACATAATACTGACGCGTTAGTCTTTTTTAAAACACGAAATCGGTATGCTATCCTGAGCATATATATATATATATATATATATATATATATATATATATATATATATATATATATATATATATATATATATATATATATATATACATATACAGGGATATCAACCGGGACGACTGACCCCTCGATTTTCTGACATATATATATATATATATATATATATATATATATATATATATATATATATATATATATATATATATATATATATATATATATATAAATATAAATATAATATATATATCTAATATATGTAAATGAAATCTAATAAATAAATTTCAATACAATATAAATTACTAAATCTCCGGTGAATTGTAAGAAATCATATTTCTAAATTTATTCCAAAATGTTCAAAAAAGCCAAGTAACTGTTTTCTTGTGTTAATAGGTGAAAATTTTGGTTGTTTCGGGGCCACTAAGAAAAAGAAAGACGCAATGGCTTCACCTGGTTCAACTGCACCTGGAATAGCACCTTCAGATGGGACTAGAGAAAAAGTGCCCGGTGGAAATTTAGAACGGACTGAGCCACCTAAAGGCATGGAACTCCTGTGGCAACCTGATGTAAGTTTGACATTTTCAAAAGTGGTTTACTATTTAAAAAACTATGTTTTGTATTTCAAACAGATGTGAAGCTTTCAACTAGACACTTATGGCGTTGAATTTGAGTTGTATAGCATAGTAAGTTGAACTTCAGTAAAATAGAAATTTTAGAAAATAGTAGAAGAAGAAATAGAGATGGAGAATTAATTATAGCTGAAAATTAATAGAAAACATGATAATAGATAATTATGATAAATAGAAAGCTATATTTATTATAATACTACTAACAACATCGTTGCATCACAAACCTCCTGAGGCCAACATAGCTCCACATGCGCCTCTTCCCCCTCACTGTGTTCAGAGCTTTGCTGTTTGATCCCCCCTATGATTAAAAGCACGATTAAAAAGCTCTAAGCGGTCTTTTTGAATACGTATGTATATATTTGATCTACTGTGGCGACAGCTAAATGTTTGATTTTTCGTGTTTTATATATATCTTAATATGAAGTTTTCTTGTTAGTTTGTTGTTCTTTTGTTGTTTATTTACTCGGCTCATTCCTCTGTTGTTGTATGGCGGGCTATAAATAAAATTCAGCCATTCATACATAATATGTTCTCAGCATGCCTTAGGACCTATTTTTTTGTTGTTGTCTTTTTTCGTTTGGCCCCAGCTGGACTACTGAAAAGTACGATTTTTAGCAATCTTGTCTTGACCACGATTCTTGGCCACCCGTCTCTAGCCACTTTTTTTGGCCCGGTGTTTTCTTTATGTCCCCTGTTGGACTGTCTAAAAGCCCATTTGATGGCCCTGGACCAAAAGCAGGTCCACACGGTACCCATCATTTTAAATACTGTCTAACCACCCTGACAGTTTTTTTTAAAGCCCTGGGTGTTGTAAATAAAATATCTAACACGATTTCCACTCCTGACAACTAATAATGTTAGTAGCTCTTAACAGGTAATAGTAGACTGACAGTGGTCACTTGTGGTACACTCCTTCTCTAGCTCTGATCCATTCAAAGCATTCATCCTTCCCACTTCGCACTAGTTCTACAGTTTTAAGCCAGCGCACATGCCTAAGAAAAAAAAAATATCTAATTCAATATCGTAACGTCTCATTTGAGCTACTGAGCTTAACATGTGAAGTATCGTAAAGTACATGTGAAGTACCTACTTCTATTCTTAAAAAAGGAAAAAAGAATGTGCCAAGTACGAATGAATACGATTTTATATATATATATATATATGTATATTATATTATATTATATTTTTAGAAAGTTTGTTTGGAAAATATTCGGATTGGGACCCTCTCTAGCACTCATTGGCAAAACTTTCGCCGTCCATATGCGGAACGTCAGCAAAGTTTGAACCATATGCTGTCAGTCTAACCTGATACCCTTGTTTTTAGAATTGCAAAGTTAAATTATATTTGAATTTTTTCATAAATGGGTGCTGTGTATTTGTGAACAACGGGTTCAAAAAATTACCTAATGAAATTCCATTCAGGTGTTGAAAATCAAACTTAGTGCTTGCAAAGTCTTGTTGTTCTGCATTTGAATTATTATGTTTGCAGAATATCGTGTTAATGTATGAATGCTAAATTCTTCATTCATTTATCCTAATGGTCAGTTAATTCGTTGTTAAGCATACAGACTCTGAAAGGGATCCTATTCAGGGTGTTTTTTTTTAAGTGGGGCAATCGCCGTCCCTCTGGATTTTATTACCTCCCTTCTCAGATTTTGAAAAATAGCTTTTTTGATATTTTTCGTAAAAAAAAAAAAAAAAAATAGAAAAGCAAAACAAATATCGCCTCACTAGATTTTGAAAAATATAATTTGCTATATCTTCATTTCAAAACAAAATTCAACCCCCCCCCCCGTAGATTATTACAATTTTTTCTCTCTCCATATGCGCGACGAATATAGCTTTCTCTTAACCCTTTCAACCTGGCTTTTTGCCAGGAATGAAATCGACTTCTGATGAAAAGACACTACCTCCCATTGGTTACTCTATTTGACACTTTTCTTTATTTTTTTCTTCCGCTGAAAATTTGCGAAAGCTATCTTTCTCTTCTCTTTTGCCTGACTGAAATAGAAAGAGGCATGTCAGAGATCGATCTTCCCAAAATTACTACGCCACGATAGAAAGAAAGGATTCTAACTGAGGGGAACCTGTCGCTTTTCTTTGATTACAAGTCAGCTTTATAAATAAGACGTCTGTTCGTGATGTTTGTAATGATCAAAATTGTCATACGGCAATACAGGATCTGAAGGAAAACTTTTATACACTGTACTAATGCACTAATTTTCCTTTTTTTTGTTTCTTTGTTGTTTTTTTTTTGTCTTTGCCAATTTTGCTTTGATTAATTCTAAAAGTATCCAGTATTGTTTTTAATATATTATTCAGTTTAAATAAGCCTTTTTATGGCACTTGGTATTAACCAAGTGACATAGCAATCGCAAATTCTGTCCATCTGTCTGTCGGTCCTGGTTTTGCTACGTTAGGCACCTCCAGGTAAGCTAGGACGATGAAATTTGGCAGGCGTATCAGGGACCGGACCAGATTATATTAGAAATGGTCGTTTTCCCGATTTGACTATCTGGAGGAGGAGTGGGGGCCCGTTAATTCGAAAGAATAGAAAGAATAAAGTATTTTCAATTTACGAACGGTTGATCAGATCTTAATGAAATGTGATGCTTGGAAGGATAGTGTGTCTCAGAGCTGTTATTTTAAATCCCGACCGGATCTGGTGACATTGGGGGAGTTGGGAGGGGGAAACCTAAAATCTTGGAAAACACTTAGAGTGGAGGGATCGGGATGAAACTTTTTGAGAAAAATAAGCACAAGTCCTAGATACATGATTGACATAACCGGAACAGATCCGCTCTATTTGGGGTAGTCAAGGGGGGGGGTTGATTCTGAAAAATTAGAAAAAAATGAGATATTTTCGAACGGGTGATCGGATCTCAATGACATTTGATATTTAGAAGGATATCGTGTCTCAAAGCTCTTATTTTAAATCCCGACCGGATATGGTGACATTGGGGGGAGTTTGGGGGGCCTAAAATCATGGAAAACGCTTAGATTGGAGAGATCGGGATGAAACTTGGTGGGAAAATTAAGCAAAAGTCTTAGATTCGTGATTTATACGTGATCTTAGAAACGCGTTAATTCTGAAAAATTTGAAAAAATGACGTATTTTTAACTTACGAAGGAGTAATCGGATCTTCATGATTTAGAAGGACCTCGTAACTCAGATCTCTTATTTTAAATCTCCACCTGATCCAGCGTCATTGGGGGGGGCAGTTGGGGGGAGACCGGAAATCTTAGAAAATACTTGAAGCGGAGAGATCAGGATGAAACTGGATGGGAAGAATAAAAACCTGTCTAAGATACGTGACTGACATAACCGGACCGGATATCCTCTCTTTGGTGGAGTTGGGGGGGGGGGTAATTTGGAAAAATAAGGTATTTGTAACTTACGAAAGGGTGACCAGACCTTAATGAAATTTGATATTTAGAAGGATCTTGTGCTTTAAAGCTCTAATTTTAAATTCCGACCAGATCCTTTGACATTGGAGGGAGTTGGAGAGGGAAACCGGAATTCTTGGAAAATGTGAAAATTGGGGTATTTTTATCTTACGAATAGGTGATTGGATCTTAATGAAATTTGATCAAACAATTCGTGGTAACGAACTGTAGTAAGGAGCGACCCGGCTCAATAGTAAACGAAACTCTAAACAACGGAATTTCGATACTAAGAGATATATCAAAAGAATCGGATTTTTATGCTGATTTTAAATATATAAGTTTCATCAAATTTAGTCTTTGTCATCAAAAGTTACGAGCCTGAGAAAATTTGCCTTATTTTGGAAAATAGGGGGTAACACCCCCTAAAAGTCATAGGATCTTAACGAAAATCACACCATCACATTCAGCGTATCAAAGAACCCTATAGAAAACATTTCAAGGTCCAGTCTACAAAAATGTGGAATTTCGTATTTTTTGCCAGAAGACAAATCACGTTTGTTTTTTTGTTTTTTTTTCCCGGGAGTCATCGTATCGACCAAGTGGTCCTAGAGTGTTGCAAGAGGGCTCATTCTAACGGAAATGAAAAGTTCTAGTGCCCTTTTTAAGTGACCAAAAAAATTGGAGGGCACCTAGGCCCCCTCCCACGCTCATGTTTTTCCCAAAGTCAACGGATCAAAATTTTGAGATAGCTATTTTGTTCCACATAGTCGAAAACCATAATAACTATGTCTTTGGGGATGACTTACCCCCCACAGTCCCTGGGGGAGGGGCTGCAAGTTACAAACTTTGACCAATGTTTACATACGGTAATGGTTACTGGGAAGTGTACCGACGTTATCAGGGAGATTTTTTTGGTTTGGGTGTTCAGTTCAGGGGAGGAGGCTATATGGGAGGATCTTTCCTTGGAGGTATATTTCATGGGGGAAGAGAAATTCAGTGAAAAGGGCGCAGGATTTTCTAGCATTACTATAAAAAAAAAACAATGAAAATATAAACATGAAAAAGTTTTTTCAATTGAAAGTAAGGAGAAGTATTAAAACTTAAAACGAACAGAGATTATTACGCATATGAGGGGTTCTAAGAATACTTTAGTATTAAGAGTGGGGTATTTAGGAGGAGACAAATACTTCGCTCTTTATGCTAAAAATTTTAAAGTAATTTCAACCATTTATTCTACGGCATTTCTGATTCAGTGGTCATTCTTAAAGAATTGGGACAAAACAAGATTTAGTGTGAAGAGCGAGGTATTAACGAGGGGACCAACCCCCTCATATATATAATCAAAAATATAAGAATATAAAAGTTTGTTACGTAAGTTGATATTTTTTATTAATAAAAACGTTCGTTAAAAATTAAAACATCTAGTCCTCTTTCCCCACCCCTTATTTCTGAAAATTTTCTGATCAAACTAAGAGAAAGCCATTTAGCCAAAAAAAGAATTAATATGCAAATTTCATTTTAATAATTTATGTACGGAGAGCCAAAATCAGACATGCATTAATTCAAAAACTTTCAGAAATTAGATAAAAAAATAAGTTTTTTGAAATGAAAGTAAGGAGCGACATTAAAACTGAAAACGAACAGAAATTACTCTGTATATGAAAGGGGATTTTTCTCCTCTACACCCCGCTCCTTGCGCTAAAGTTTGATTCTTTCTCGCAACTCTACTTTTTAAAACAATAAAAAACTTAGCGTAAGGAGCGGGGTGTCGAGGAGGAAAACTCCCTTTCATATACGGACTAATTTCTGTTCGTTTTCAGTTTTAATGTCGCTCCTTACTTTCATTTCAAAAAACTTGTTTTTTTATTTAATTTATTTAGAAGGAATTCATGTCTCAGAGCTCTTATTTCAAATCCCTGCCAGATCTTTCTT